>NW_026943824.1:19380166-19495166 GCF_035594765.1 Anolis carolinensis | reverse complement strand
CGTGGCTGGGCATAGCTAGTCTACATATAAGAGGGTTGAATGAAAACTAATTCCTTCGTTATGTGGGTCTGGATGGGAATATTTTAATAAATCAAACGCAGAAATAATCCTTAGAATGTGCTCTTTAATGACCACTATTCACTCTTCCACATCATCACCAGACAATTGGATAGACTTCTGCCAAAAATGAACCAGTTTTCTGAAGCCGTCACAGAAGAAGTCGACACTCTGAACAAGCCAGGACCTGCCGCAAACCAGGATTGCCATCTGTTGAGTTACGAAGGTGGAGGCATCACTTTTCATTCAACCCTCGTATATTCGGCATTTCTACTCTATGAGCCATTGTGTTGTTTTCCGTATTTGTTGCCAGATTCTGTCTCCGTCTGATTCTGTTTCTGAAGCATGAAGCAACTGTGGATCTTCTCTCTGCTCCCGAGATTTATTTGTCCCTTGTGATTTGAGCATTGTTTTCACTTTCGAAAATGGTGGGTTCGTCTTCGTATGGATCTTCCTCAAATTAATCTGTCATCCTTTTATCTCTTTTAAATAGTTCTTCGGGGCATTACTCCCATCAACTTTTTAATTCTTCTTGATCATGTTGAGAATTCCCCTGCTTGTCTCAAAGACATTTATATCCAGCCTTTCATCTAGTTAATTTGCGGTGGCATCTCCCAACACCCAATATTTATTTATTTATTTATTTATTTACAGTATTTATATTCTGTATTTATATTCTTAAATAAGGCAGTTCAGAGTAAGAGGGATCTCCCAAGTGCCAGTCCACTCATTACATCCTATTAGCGACAGGCCAATTAAATGGCAACATTATGATTAGCATTGATCGGATCCATAGTCTGGGTTAGGATCCATGCCAACTTCTTCAGCACTGATGTACACAACAACAACAACAACAACAACAACAACAACAACAACAACACGTTGATTAGCCTATTGGCCGTATCAAAATATTTAAGACATAGACCAGCCAAGGCCGACAGTATACCAACATACAAGGGTTGAATGAAAAGTATTGCTTCCGCCTTCATAACTCCACCACAAATGTGCGGCCAGGACTGGGGAGGGTGGAGTTACGAGCACTGAGGCAGGGCTGAGCTTCTATCTCTGTCCTGCGGCGCCTGCCAGGACATGGGGCGGGGCTAGAGGAGGGGGCGGGGCCTCTTTCCAAGTGCCTGACGGGGCTGAACCTCTATACCCTGCCCCCATTTTCTAATAAGCGCCTCAGGGGAGGTATACAGAGGCTCTTGGGAAGAGGCCCCGCCCCGCCCCTAGCCCCGCCCTTTAGTCCTAAAAGGCCTCTCAGGAGAGGTATAGAGGCTCAGCCCTGTCTCAGGCTCTTGGAAGGAGGCCCCGCCCCCCATCCCTAGCTCCGCCCTCTGTGTCCCAACAAGCGCCTCAGGAGAGGGATAGAGGCTCAGCCCTGTCTCGGGCTCTGTGATACCTCAGGCACCTTTGGCCCCTGACCCTGTGGCTATTGCTGACCAGGACGAAGAAGATTTTGGTTTTCTTCCAAGTCAGCAAGATTCAACTCCTTTCCAGATGCCTTCTATTGACATTGCTGAACCAGCACCAATTAAGGATGCCCTTGAAACAGTGCCGGTTCTCCCAGATTCTCCGGATGGGTTAGTGTTTGATCGCAGGGCCTTTTTGAAAACAGAGATCGCAGAGACAAAACTTGAGGAGAAGCGCCAGATTAGCGGAGCGTGGTGACTATGGCTAAGCTTAGTTCTCTTGGGAAGAATTAGGGAGTCAGGCACCTGGCGCGGTGACTATGGCAAGCTCAGTTCTCTTGGGAAGAATTGGGGAGTCAGGCACCTGGTTTGGGGGAGTTTATGAACTTCAATAAAAGTATTGCGCTGGGAACTTTCCTTTGCGGTGTCAACATTACTTCTCACTAAGAAACATCATGGTCTCTAGCTCCTAAATCCCAAGCAGCCTGACGGCGCATTTACTCCTGAGGAGACCGGGCATCAGTCTACCTTTTTGCCCAAGTTTGGACTGCGTTCTGCTTCAACATATCTAGTTCGTGCCTTGCCTTGAAATCTTGCTTTTGGACTTTCACTCCAGAGAACTCATCTGTGCTACCTTGCTCCTTTTCCCCACTTAATCCTCAAATCGAGGTTGAGTGTGCTTCGGTTTCTGGACTTTGGACTTTAATATGGGACATAAGAGGTATAGATGCTCACTTTCACTTATTGGACTAATTTTGATCTTTCCTGAAAGGTCAATTGCCTGCTCAACTTGTCTGCTTATTTTCTTTTGGAACTTTATTTGCTTCAATAAAGATATTATATTGTTATTGGCCTCTGTGTTGGTTTTCAGTGCTCTCGCTACCCAGGGGTGTAACAGGCTCTTGGAAGGAGGCCCCGCCCCCCTTTTCCTAGCTCCGCCCTCTGTGTCCCAACAAGCGCCTTAGGAGAGGTATAGAGGCTCATCCCTATCTCAGGCTCTTGGGAAGAAGCCACGCCCACTCCTCTGGCTCCGCCCCCTGTGTGTTCTAAGAGGCGCCTCAGGTGCTCAGCCCGATCTCCGGCACCCATCCCGGTTCTGAATATCCAGAACTGTGATAAAGATCCATCCCAGGAGAGAACCCTGCAGCCTTCCACTTGAGATCTCGTTCCAATTTGAAGCCCAGCCACCGATGACAACTCGTTGAGCACAGTTTTCCAACCAATTATGCATCCATCTGGTAGTGTTTCCAATCTATCCATATTTAGCCAGTTTGCTAATCAAAATACCACGAGAAACCTATCAAATGCTTTGCCGAAACCTTGATAGATGACAACCACAATGTTCTACCATCTACTAAAGTAGTGACCTCATCCAAAATGGCATATAAATTAGTTTGGCAGGAATTATTCTGGATAAATCATTGCATTGTCGTTTAAAAAATACAAACCATGCAAACAGTATATACTACCATATATACTTGAGTATAAGCCGACCCGAATATAAGCCGAGGCACCTAATTTTATCACCAAAAAACTGGGAAAACTTTGACTCCAATATAAGCCGAGATACCAATAAAATTACTGTATATACTCGAGTATAAGCCAACCCGAATATGAGCCGAGGCACTTAATTTTACCACAAAAAAACTGGGAAAACATTGACTCCAGTATAAGCCGAGATACCAATAAAATTACTGTATATACTCGAGTATAAGCCAACCCGAATATGAGCCGAGGCACTTAATTTTACCACAAAAAAACTGGGAAAACACTGACTTCAGTATAAGCCGAGATACCAATAAAATTACTGTATATACTCGAGTATAAGCCAACCCAAATATGAGCCGAGGCACTTAATTTTACCACAAAAAAACTGGGAAAACACTGACTTCAGTATAAGCCGAGATACCAATAAAATTACTGTATATACTCGAGTATAAGCCAACCCGAATATGAGCCGAGGCACTTAATTTTACCACAAAAAAACTGGGAAAACACTGACTTCAGTATAAGCCGAGATACCAATAAAATTACTGTATATACTCGAGTATAAGCCAACCCAAATATGAGCCGAGTCACTTAATTTTACCACAAAAAAAACTGGGAAAACACTGACTTCAGTATAAGCCGAGATATCAATAAAATTACTGTATATACTCGAGTATAAGCCGACCCGAATATAAGCCGAGGCACCTAATTTTACCACAAAAAAACTGGGAAAACATTGACTCCAGTATAAGCCGAGGGTGGGAAATTCCAGAAATAAAAATAGATACCAATAAAATTACATTAACTGAGGCATCGGTAGGTTAAATGTTTTTAATATTTACATAAAACTCAAATTTAAGATAAGACTGTCCAACTCTGATTAAATCATTATTCTCATCTTCTTCAATGTAAATGCCCTTATGTATCCTTTTAATAATACCTGCAATAACAATAATAATAAATACATGTAATAATAATAATACACGTAATAATAATAATAATAATAATAATAATAATAATAATAATAATAATAATAATAATAAATACAGGAAAATAATACAAGTAATAATAAATAGAGTAAAATAATGCATGTAATAACAATAATAATAAGATCAGAGTGAAATAATAAATGTATTATTAATAATAATAAAAACAGAGTAAAATAAATGTAATAGTAGCAACAATAATAGAGAAAAATAATAATTGTAATAATACCAATAATAATAGAGAAAAATAATACATGTAATAATAATAATAATAATAATAAATAATACAGGAAAATAATACAAGTAATAATAGAGTAAAATAAATGCAATAATGATAATAATAATAAGATCATAGTGAAATAATAAATGTATTATTAATAATAATAAAAATAGAGTAAAATAAATGTAATAGCAGCAACAATAATAGAGAAAAATAATAAATGTAATAATACCAATAATAATAGAGAAAAATAATAAATGTACCATATAGTCTTGAGTCTCAGCCAACCAGAATATAAGCCAACCTGGACCCTCACCCGAGTATAAGCCGAGGGGGGCTTTTTCAGTCTTAAAAAAAGGGCTGAAAACCTAGGCTTATACTCGAGTATATACAGTAGGTCATCGGTATCACTTGTGCCAAAGTAGGTGTGGAAGGTGAGGAAGACCCTCAGCCATTGGTCAAGTTTAGATAAGCCAAAGGTATATATTCTTTGTTAAAAAAGGCTGAAAAACTAGGCTTATACTCGAATATATACAGTAGGTCATTGGTATCACTAGTGCCAAAGTAGGTGTGGAAGGTGAGGAAGACCCTCAGCCATTGGTCAAGTTTAGATAAGCCAAAGGTATATATTCTTTGTTAAAAAAGGCTGAAAAACTAGGCTTATACTTGAATGTATACAGTAGGTCATTGGTATCACTTGTGCCAAAGTAGGTGTGGAAGGTGAGGAAGACCCTCAGCCATTGGTCAAGTTTAGATAAGCCAAAGGTATATATTCTTTGTTAAAAAGGGCTGAAAAACTAGGCTTATATACTTGAGTATATACAGTACTTTGCTTTTGTACTCTCTCACGAGACTGGGTTCCTGAGCCAGAACCCTTTGAGATAACTGCCTTACAATTGGAGTGATTCTCAATATTTTGTGCCTGGTTTTGCTCCTGTCCTCCGAGGGAAAACTGTGCTCAACGAGTCCTTCGAGGGGTTTTCTAGCCCTCTATGTTGTCATTAGCGATTCCGTCCTCCTTCTGTTCTAATGTGCTGAAGAACCTCAACACATCCCTGCAACTCTTTGACCTTCTCTCCTCCAAGAGGGCCACCCGTTTGCCCTTGCGGGAAGTGTCCTCGGTGTGGTTTTCTGGCAAGAAGACAGTGACAGAACCTCGGTCGAACCCCCGCAACACCTTTCCACCTTTCGCGACCGAGCTCCGAAGTCTGAGGAAGGAGTTATATATAGTTAGTCGCTGCTAGTTCTGTCCCCGAGCAAGTTGGTGACTCAGCGGGAACCTTAAACCATCTGTTCAGGGACGGGACACAGACGGAAACAAACACAAGTCCCATCACACCCAGCTCATCTTCTGCTCTTGATAGAGCGACAGCTTCGGTTGTATATTTCCAGACACTGTATATTTCCCATATGCAATTTACGGGCTTCAGCTTTCACATACTGTGGTTGTCAAACATATTCCAGCACTTTTGGCGCCAGGAAGGGGAGAAGAGCTCCAAAGGGAACTCACTGTAGAGGAGAGTCTACTGAACAAGCCAGGACCAGGATGGCCATCTGTCTAGGAGTTACGAAGGCGGAGGCATTACTTTTCATTCAACCCTCGTAATTTCAACCCATTAGTTATGTTCTAGTTTTTGAAGTAGCAGAAACTAAGCTTGTTCCATCTTCTATGAGCCATCTCTTTAGATATTTAAAAATAGCTATCCGTGTCACCATTCATTATTCCCTTCTCCAAGCTAAACATAGTCCGCTCCCTCATTAGCTCCTCGTGAGTTTGGTTTCCAGATCTTTGATCATCTCAGTTATGCTTCTTTTGGCAGGTTGTGGCTTGGTGATGGCTTTCTTGAAACTAGAACTAAACAGTATCATCGCATTTCACAAGAATGTGTGGGTCACATGATTGCTTTGCTTGGCTCTCGGACGATGGGTCCTGTGAGACGCCGGTTGCGGAAACAGAGTGTCGACTTCTTCCGTGACGGCTTCAGAAAACCTGTTCATCGTTGGCAGAAATGTATCCAATTGTTTGGTGACGATGTGGAAAAGTGAATAGTGGTTGTTGAAGAGCACATTCTGAGGATTATTTCTGCGTTTGATTTATTAAAATATTCCCATCCAAACCCAATGAAGTAACGAAGGCGGAGGCATTACTTTTCATTCAACCCTCGTAATTTCAACCCATTAGTTATGTTCTAGTTTTTGAAGTAGCAGAAACTAAGCTTGTTCCATCTTCTATGAGCCATCTCTTTAGATATTTAAAAATAGCTATCCGTGTCACCATTCATTATTCCCTTCTCCAAGCTAAACATAGTCCGCTCCCTCATTAGCTCCTCGTGAGTTTGGTTTCCAGATCTTTGATCATCTCAGTTATGCTTCTTTTGGCAGGTTGTGGCTTGGTGATGGCTTTCTTGAAACTAGAACTAAACAGTATCATCGGCATTTCACAAGAATGTGTGGGTCACATGATTGCTTTGCTTGGCTCTCGGACGATGGGTCCTGTGAGACGCCGGTTGCAGAAACAGAGTGTCGACTTCTTCTGTGACGGCTTCAGAAAACCTGTTCATCGTTGGCAGAAATGTATCCAATTGTTTGGTGACGATGTGGAAAAGTGAATAGTGGTTGTTGAAGAGCACATTCTGAGGATTATTTCTGCGTTTGATTTATTAAAATATTCCCATCCAAACCCAATGAAGTAACGAAGGCGGAGGCATTACTTTTCATTCAACCCTCGTATTTTAAGGGAGAGTAGATTTTAAGGGAGAGTAGAAGCATAATTTCACAAGAACGCGTGGGTCACCTTATTGCTTTGCTTGGCTATTGGATGTTGACAGAATTGTGAGACGCCGGTTGCGGAAACCGAGTGTTGACTTCTTCTGTGACGGCTTCAGAAAACTTGTCCAGTGTTGGCAGAAATGTATCCAATTGTCTGGTGATGATGTGGAAAAGTCAATAGTGGTCGTTCAACAGCATGTTCTAAGGATTATTTCTGCGTTTGGTTTATTAAAATATTCCCATCCAAACCCAACGAAGTAACGAAGGTGGAGGCATTACTTTTCACTCAACCCTCATATTTATTCTCCATGTGCAAAATCAGAACAACAGGCGCATTCACTGCCAGCCCTTCATACAGAGGCGTCTAATTCTCCTCCTAATGAATGTTTCTTCGCGTGATGGTTGGGATCCAAAAAAACACTTTGCCGCCCTGTATTAATAAAGCATTATATTAACATTACATTGAAACCAATGAGCCAAACATCCCAGTGGTTGCAATAAAATGTTACAACTTATGATTACCAGCGGTAATGAAAGCAAATATGCCGAGGTCCATTAGACACAAAGGGAAAAGTCGATACCGCAAAATTATAACGGAGCAGTTTAATTTTCTTGGTCAGCAAGTAGTTTTGCCAGCTGACAATTTAGTTGAAGGGACAGAGAGTAAACAAAACACAGTGTAATTGGGTCTGGTGGGAATGGGATCCCTGGGCCTTGAGCCAAAGGAGGAGTTGGTCTCCACAACAAGAGCATGGAGATGTCATAAATATTAGACATGTCCAAAAAATCGTTTTGAATCGTATATCGGAATTATTTCGGATTGTTCTCGCTTTTTGATACGCATTCCGAGACATTGTCTCACAACGCAACCAGCAATGTAATTCGAACCATTGTTGGCCCATTCTCTAATTGTCTCTTAATGTTTCGTTAATTTTTTTCCCCCAAATTTTTTTTAAATTTTTTTTTGTTTCTGCAAGCTACCTAGAATGGGAGCTTAGTGCAGCCTAACATGGCTGCCGCTCCCCGGCCAATCAGAAGCTTCCATGATAGACGCAAAGGTGGGGGCTAGGGTTGATGAGGATAACTCAAGAAATGAGGGCGGGAGAGTCCTGTAAAAGTCCCCCCCGGTTCCTTTTTTTTTTTTTTGGTGATTACGCATGCGCAATTTTGGAAACATTTAGAATCATTATGAATTTTCGGAAATATCCGAAATTTTTGGGTGAAAAAATCGGAAATACTTCCTATATCGAAGCGCCAGCGCCCCCTACTTTAGAAACGAGAATTGAAACATTTTTTTCATTGATCGGACATGCCTAATAAATACATATTATATCATCATCATCATCATCATCATCCTACTAGCTTGGGGACCCGGCGGTGCCCGGGTTATTAGAAGAAGGCATTGCTTGTTTTGGGATGATAGGTCATATCACTAAAGTTTGGTCCAGTTCCCTCGTTGGCTGGGTTCAGTGCTCTCTGGATAAGGGTGAACTACAACTCCCGGATTCCCAGGGCAATCACTCCCAACTGTTAATAGCCTCGCTTGTTGTTAGTAGCCAGGAACAATAAATCACCAAGGTGGACCCTCGCTGGGGTGCAACACATCCTCGGGGTGAGAAGGGCGGAATATAAATACAGTAGAGTCTCACTTATCCAACACTCGCTTATCCAATGTTCTGGATTATCCAACGCATTTTTGTAGTCAGTGTTTTCAATACATTGTGATATTTTAGTGATAAATTCGTAAATACAGTAATTACTACATAGCATTACTGCATATTGAACTACTTTTTCTGTCAAATTTGTTGTATAACATGATGTTTGGTGCTTAATTTGTAAAATCATAACCTAATTTGATGTTTAATAGGCTTCTCCTTAATCTCTCCTTACTATCCAACATATTCGCTTATCCAACGTTCTGCTGGCCCGTTTATGTTGGACAAGTGAGACTCTACTGTACTGTAAATAAAAAATAAACAGTTCTAAAATGGAGTCTGAGTCCTGAACAAGCCCAGATCTGATCACATGGTCTCCAGCCCCTCCCATAATATGGTAAGCAATTTGAATTATAAGCTTTCAGTATCTTGGTTAGTACTCGTATGGGAGACCACCAATGAATATCAGGTGGTGATGGCTGTATTTCACAGGAAGGCGAAGCAAAACCACCTCTGAATATTCTTGCCTAAGAAATCTCTATGAAATTTAAAGTATTTGCATAAATCAACAGGTGACTTGAAGACACATACACATACAAACCTAGGCCAGGCTGCGCAGAATGTCCAAAACAGGGCACACAATGATTGTCAAGCTACAGAAAAACAAGCCTGACGGCCGAAGCAGGAGCTTAGAAAAGGATGCGGCTCAACTTTACTTTTCATTGGAATGATGAGGAAGACAGGAGTTGTAGTCCAGCATCCGGAGGGTCGCATGAAAGGACACGGAGGGCCACATTCGGCCCGCGAGCCTCGAGCGTGACACATTGGGGGAAATCCAACCCCAAATAGGGAAACAAGTTGTCCAGGAACACCTGGCCACTCTAAACGAATTCAAGTCCCCAGGGCCAGATCAGCTACACCCAAGAGTACTGAAGGAACTAGCGGAAGTTATTTCAGAACCACTGGCAATCATCTTCGAGAGTTCTTGGAGAACGGGAGAAGTCCCAGCAGATTGGAGGAGGGCGAATGTGGTCCCTATCTTCAAGAAGGGAAAAAAGAACGACCCAAACAATTACCGTCCGGTCAGCCTCACATCAATACCAGGCAAGATTCTGGAAAAGATCATTAAGGAAGTGGTCTGCGAACACTTAGAAACAAATGCGGTCATTGCTAATAGTCAACACGGATTTACCAAAAACAAGTCATGCCAGACTAATCTGATCTCTTTTTTCGATAGAGTTACGAGTTGGGTCGATACAGGGAATGCCGTGGATGTAGCATATCTAGATTTCAGTAAGGCCTTCGACAAAGTCCCCCACGACCTTCTGGCAAACAAACTAGTCAAATGTGGGCTAGACAAAACTACGGTTAGGTGGATCTGTCATTGGCTAAGCGAACAAACCCAAAGGGTGATTCTCACCAATGCGTCGTCTTCATCATGGAAAGAAGTGACAAGTGGAGTGCCACAAGCAGGGCTCCGTCCTGGGCCCAGTTCTGTTCAACATCTTTATTAACGACTTAGACGAAGGGTTAGAAGGCACGATCATCAAGTTTGCAGACGACACCAAACTGGGAGGGAGAGCCAACACTCCAGAAGACAGGAGCAGAATTCAAAACGATCTTGACAGACTAGAGAGATGATTGGCCGAAACTAACAAAATGAAGTTCAACAGGGACAAATGCAAGATACTTCACTTCGGCAGAAAAAATGGAAATCAAAGATACAGAATGGGGGACGATGCCTGGCTTGACAGCAGGATGTGCGAAAAAGACCTTGGAGTCCTCGTGGGGAGGAAGATGAACATGAGCCAGGAATGTGATGCGGCAGCAAAAAAAGCCAACGGGATTCTGTCCTGCATCAATAGGGGAATAGCGTCTAGATCCAGGGAAGTCCTGCTCCCCCTTATTCTATTCTGCCTTGGTCAGACCACGTTACCTGGAATCACACTGTGTCCCATTCTGGGCACCACAGTTGAAGGGAGATGTTGACAAGCTGGAAAGCGTCCAGAGGAGGGCGACTAAAATGATGAAGGGTCTGGAGAACAAGCCCTATGAGGAGCGGCTTAAAGAGCTGGGCATGTTTAGCCTGCAGAAGAGAAGGCTGAGAGGAGACATGATAGCCATGTACAAATATGTGAAGGGAAGTCAAAGGGAGGAGGGAGGGAGCTTGTTTTCTGCTGCCCTGCAGACTAGGACACAAGGGAACAAGGGCTTCAAACGACAGGAAAGGAAGGAGATTCCAGCTGAACATCAGGCAGAACTTCCTCACTGTGAGAAGGGCTGTTCAGCAGTGGAACTCTCTGCCACAGACTGTGGTGGAGGCTCCTTCCTTGGAGGCTTTTAAACAGGGGCTGGATGGCCATCTGTCGGGGGTGCTTTGAATGCGATTTCCTGCTTCTTGGCAGAATGGGGTTGGACTGGATGGCCCATGAGGTCTCTTCCAACTCTACTATTCTATGATTCTATGACATGCAAATAGAAAAGAATCCAAATGCGTATGCCAAAGCATTATCCCCTCGGCTCATCCGCCGCTTGTTCCCTCCGTTCAAGAGCAACACCTTCCTCGGCCACTTTTCAAGTGATCTGTGCTTCCCACCCCAGCTTTTACAACCTATTCATGTATTCAATTACTGTAAGTACTACGTAGAGATGCGCAGCGCAATCTCTCTCAGCATCTCCTTGGTGACAGGGGACGGACTCACCAACCTCTCCGGATGACATATAATCAGCAAAGCCTGAGCCACAGACACCCTTTCAACGCACCCTGCATCTCGAAATGTGGGGACTTTGGATACGGCTGTGGTCTTTCTTCTGAATTTCATCCGTGCTTTCAAAATAGAACCGTTCTCCTTCACTACGCTTAGGTTGCTGCGCGTTTTCCGGGCTGGCTGGCTATGTTCCAGAATCATTCTCTCCTGACGTTTTGCCCACATCTATGGCAGGCATCCTCAGAGACTGTGAGGTCAGTGTGGATTTTATACAGCTGTGTACAAGGGGCCTCATGTGATCCACTTCTAAGCAGATAATATAAGATTATAAATATAAAATAATTACTGTGGTATAATAATACAGAACAATATAATCTCTAAAACCAGGACAGTCAATAAAGAGCAACACTCTGAAAGCAGGGAAATTGGGAGTTCCAGGAAGGAAAAAAAACAGGGCCAGCTAGCACTTCCCAACAAAGGATTCCTCCAGGCAGGAAGCAGCCGGGCTTTGAAGCTGCAAGGCCATTAAATGCTAATCAAGGTGGCTAATTGCATCATACATACCTGACACACCGAGACTATTAATTGCTATTCAACCTGGGCAACCAAGGATTCACCCCTCCCTGATGACTTCGACATATTTTGCACCTTAGCCCAGATCCTTGAATTTAACTCTTGATTTTATCATTTTATTTTTGTACGTGACTTTTTATGACTGTTTTTATCGTTTCTGATGTTTTATTGCTGATTGATCTGTTTTATTGTTTTGCTTTTATATTGTTGTGTCCGGGCTTGGCCCCATGTAAGCCGCCCTGAGACCCTTCGGGGAGATGGGGCGGGGTATAAGAATAAAGTTATTATTATTATTATTATTATTATTATTATTATTATTATTATTCCGCAAGGTAGAAAGCAGCCAGGCTTGCAAGCAGCAAGGCTATTCAGTGCTATTCAACCTGGCCAACCAAGATTTCCCCTAGGTGAAAAACCTCCAGGCTTTGAAGCCACGAGGCTGCTCCGTCCCATTCACCCTGGCCTAGCAAGGATGCCCGATGTAGAAAGCGGCCAGGCTTTTAAGCTGCAAGACTATTCAGTGCAATTCAAGCTGGCCAAACAAGGACCCCCTACAAAGGAAGTAGCCAGGCTTTGAGTCTGCAAGGCTATTCACTGCTATTCCACCTGGCCAACAAATGATTCTCATAAGCCACAGCAACGCGTGGCCGGGAACATACTGTTCTACCTTACATACAGCCAGGTATGTAATCCCAATCCGGGGAGAGCACGGATGAGCTCCCTCTATCAGCTCCAGCTCCATGCGGGGACATGAGAGAAGTCTCCCACAGAAACATCAAAACATTCGGGCATCCCCTGGGCAACGTCCTTGCAGACGGCCAATTCTCTCACTCCAGAAGCAACTCTGGTTGCTCCTGACACGAAAAAAAAACCTTACATACAAATTCGACTTAAGAACAAACCTCTTGTTCGTAACATAGGAACTGCCTGTATAACATCCATTTCAAAGCCCACAGTATTCCCAAGCAATAACAGTAAACAAAACTCTTCTGCCGTGATTTTGAGCCCTTCCTGCATCGAATCAGTTGTCACCACTGCTTTGATGTCAGAGAGCTCAGAATAGCACTCGAAGAATGGCACTAAGGACTTCATTCACAGAATTAAGAGATCACACATATGTTAAATGTGCATAATTTGAGGGCTTAATAGCTGTAATCACGGGCCCTGGAAAGGTCAGGGGCTCATCATGACTTACGATCCATTTCCCTCTAATTTCCCTTTTGTTCAAAGGTCTGCATTTCCTTCCGCTCCTCGGCTTTATCGGCCTTGTTCGGGGAAGAGTTTTCTTTCTAAGCCTCAAACTCCCCCCTCCCTCCGCTCACTCACGATAAACCCAGAATGCGCTAGAAATCTGTGCTTTAAGAAAGATCTGAGATGTTAACAGCAGGGAAGTTACCGTTTCGAGATGGCAAAAAAAAGAGAGAGAGAGAGAGAGAGAGAGGCCAATCTGGCTGGGGGATACTGGCAGTTGTAGTCTAAAGTAGTTAGAACTTCTTTCTCTGCTACTTTTAAACCACAGTCACCCCTGTGCTATACTATCACAGATTCTCTGTTCCTTACCAGGACACAGACTACATTAAATAAGTCACCAAACTTATTTTAAACCGACTCAAAATGAACAATTGAGTCTCCTTGATCCGCTCAACCTAGGATCAATCTTCCCTGTGCCTCATCGAGCACAGACTGACTCTCTTTTTTAAACTCTGCACTTCTTCAACAAAACGGCAGTTGGCTCTGCCTACTTCTCCATGGCAACCAGCCTCTGAGTGCTGAGATACAATAACTGTAATACTTACCCTTTTTAAAACACAAACACACAATTACTATTTGTGATAGTATATCACAGGGGTGACTGTGGTTTGAAGTCACTGGATAGTCCAAGTTTCAGACTTTGGGAACCAATCCCAGCTGGACTCACAGATTCCACTAAAGTAACAGTTAGAAAGGAGCAGAGAAATAGGTTTTAACTACTTTAAGTAAAAGAAGTGATACTTTAGAGAGTTTGATTCATCTCATTCTAGTATTGTAACTGTTAATAAGAATACCTCTAAGTGAGAAACAACATTGTAACCACTAAGCTCTGTGCCTGAATAAACTTGTTATTGTTCTTCCAACATCTAAGCCTCTGTCGCATATATTCTAAACCAAGTTACACTATCCTTTAAATTAAAGAAGAAGAAAGAAAAAAAGTAAAAGGTCTCCCTGAGTCTTTGGTGGTTGCATCTTTCCAAATTGGTGTTAGTCGTTCATAGTCCTTTACAAATTGGTGGCAGTAGTTATAAATTCCTTACACACCTTAAACTGACTATTAGACATGTCCAAAAAATCATTTTGAATCGTATATCGGAATTATTTTGGATTGTTCTCGCTTTTTGATATGCATTCCAAGATATTGTCTCACAGCGCAACCAGCAATGTAATTCGAACCATTGTTGGCCCATGCTCTAATTGTCTCTTAATGTTTCGTTAATTCCCCCCCCCCAAATTTTTTTTAAAATATATTTTTAAAAATATTTTTAAAATTATTTTGTTTCTGCAACCTACCTTGAATGGGAGCTTATTTGCAAATTTGATGAGGATAGCTCAAGAATTGAGGGCGGGAGAGCCCTGTAAAAGTCCCCCCCCCCCAGTTCCTTTTAGAAACATTTAGAATCATTACGAATTTTCGGAAATATCCGAAATTTTTGGGTGAAAAATTGGAAATACTTTCTATATTGAAGCGCCAGTGCCCCCTACTTTAGAAACGAGAATTGAAACACTTTTTCCATCGATTGGACATACCTACTGACTATCTTTCCCGACTCATGAATTCAGAACTGCAACTACTCGACTAGAGAATGCTTTTGATGGGTGGAGCCATCTATTAATTAAAAAGTGGGTGGAAGGCAGGAAGTGAGCAGCAAAGAAGCAAAGACCGTTTCAGTTTTATTTTAAGCCTCTTGAAGAAAACAAGGGGATGTTTGTTTATCGGTGCGTGAGTGTAAACAGCTGAGGCAGGGTAGTAGGTGCATTGGAAGGTATTTGTGTGCGAGAGGACGAACGTCTCCATCCAGCAGTGTCATCAGAAATAATTAACAGCCAGTAGTTCTATCTACTTGTTTGACAAAATGTGTAATCCTATTACATGGGTCGATGCCGCGACTGAAAAAACAAATGCTCCTTTGACATTTCGTTTTTATATTTAGGAACAAAAATAGCTAAGGCCGAGATAGCCTTCTTGATGAAGGGGAATGAAAAAGATATCGCAACGCTTAAGAAGGACGAGCCAACCAATTATCTATAAGGGACCTCATGAGTGACAGCTCTCGTACAGGCGGTCCCTGAGTTACAAACAAGGTAGGTTCTGAGGGTTTGTTCTTATGCTGAATCTATATATATAAAAGGCTTTTGGCATCACGGCAACTCACAAAACAACAAAACCCCAAACCCCCCAAACTCAAAAATTGCCAACACATACAATCATCCCCGCCTCAAGTAAGATACAACACAATTACACTAAAAACACAATCACAACAGCAACAACCACAACAGGTGACCAGGTACTCTTCACCCAGCTGTTTTCAACTTCAACTCTCACCATTCCTAACACCTTAAGCTTCTGAGAGAAAAAACAAAAGGGACTCAGGCTGTGACGAATGCTGGGAGTTGAAGTCCAAACCACCTGCAGCAAAGGCCCAAGTTGGCCCACGCCTGGATCCCAGGGCACAGACAAACTGCATTTGGACCTCATCCATACTACTGTCCCTAGAAAATACAGATTGTCTGATTTCAACTCCATTATGTGGCAGTCTACACTCAAACCCCTGCCACACAACAATATTACCCAGAATACCAAGGCACATCTGCCAATATCTCCTTTCAACTGGATCGTCTACCTTGGCATTCTAAATAATATTCCTCTATGACATCGCCTTCACTTTACACTGCCATCTAATCCAGTTCAGTCTACATTTTATACAACTATGTACAACTGACCTCATATAATCCAATTCTAACCATCTAATATCACATTATAAATATAATATATAAGACTTACTATGGTATAATAATAGAAAACCATATGATCTCTAAAACCAGGAGACGAAATAAAGACCAACACTCGGAAAGCAGGGAAATTGGGAATTCTACAAACGAAATAATCAGGGCCAGCTAACACTTCCCAACAAAACATTCCTCCAGACAATAAACAAACACCCTTTCAATCCGGTTCTCCAGCAGCAGAACAGAAACAGTTTCGAATCAAATTACAGGTCTTTGCAGGTTCAGCCAATCGGCTTCATGCACTTCATTTTCCAGTTCACACACAAATATATAGCACAGTGCCTTTGCAAACCATAACATTTCGTTGGCCTTTTTTTTTGCACTACAAATAAGCCATATGCAGTGTGCATAGGAATTTGTTCATATTTGTTTTTAAACTATAGTCTGTCCCCCAACACTCTGAGGGACCGCGGATCAGCCCTCTGCTTAAAAAGTTTGAGGACCTCTGATCTAAATGTTGCATAAAATCATGTTGCAAAATTAACCCTATGTACAAAACCCCCAGTCAAATGAATGCACAGCGTCCTGGTCATTACGGCAAATAATGCTATCAAACAAGTGACATAAAATAGATGTCCTTCCAATAACATCGCACTGGATTCTGTCTGCACTCTGTAATAAATCCCTTCCTCACGAGGTGCAGATTGCGCTCCATTGTTTTGCAGCAACCGACTAACCGGCTTTTATTCTAAGCTCTTTTCACGACTGCGGATTGCTGATACCAAGGGAGGAGATGTTTCTCTCCAATCTGTCTGGTGCGCCGTATTATTTTGCGTGTCTCGGAACACAATCTGGCCACGCCGTGGTCCCATTTCCCAGAAGCAGGGGAATTATCATGTCATTTCTACATCTGCTGCCACCAGAAAGGCCCTGATTTCCCTCGGCGCAAAGCGACAGGATGGCTGCATTGTGTGCAATCACACAAAATAACACAAAATAATGTCTGTTCCCGGATCAAGCGAAAGAGATCCTCCCATAAGGCCCTCTGCCAGCGCAGGTTCCCCGACTCTCGCAAATGAATCACGTTGTGTTTTCAAACTGCAAAAATCTTGGATTTTTAATTATTTCGTATCTAAAGCTGTGGTTCGATAATATGAGGGTTGAATGAAAAGTAATGCTCCCACCATCGTTATTTGGGTTTGGATGGGAATATTTTAATAATGTATATACTCAAGTATAAGCCTAGTTTTTCAGCCCTGAAAAATCCCCCCTCGGCTTATACTCAGGTGAGAGTCCTGGTTGGCTTATATTTGGGTCAGCTTATACTCGAGAATATATGGTACATTTGTTATTTTTCTCTATTATTGTGGGTATTATTACATTTATTATTTTTCTCTATTATTGTTGCTACTATTACATTTATTATTTTTCTCTATTATTATCGGTATTATTACATTTATTATTTTTCTCTATTATTGTTGCTACTATTACATTCATTTTCCTCTGTTTTTTATTATTATTAATAATACATTTATTATTTCACTCTGATCTTATTATTATTATTATTATTATTATTATTTTATTATGACACAGCAAACAAGATAGATATGCTGGATTTCGTATCACAAAATCACAAGTCGAACACTTCCCAAGTGTCTAGGACTGTGTGATGTATTTTTGGATGATACTCGAGTATAAGCCGACCCGAATATAAGCCGAGGCACCTAATTTTACCACAAAAAAATGGGAAAACATTGACTCCAGTATAAGCCAAGGGTGATAAATTTCAGAAATAAAAATAGATACCAATAAAATTACATGAATTGAGGCATCAGTAGGTTAAATGTTTTTGAATATTTACATCAAGCTCAAATTTAAGATAAGACTGTCCGACTCTGATCAAATCATTATTCTCACCTTCTTCAATGTAAATGTGCTTATGTATCCTTTTAATAATAATAGAGTAAAATAATACATGTAATAATAATAATAATAAATACAGGAAAATAATACATGTAATAATAAATAGAGTAAAATAATAAATGCAATAATAATAATAATAATAATAATAATAATAAGTAAAACAAGCAGTCAAAGAAGAAGAACATGCCCTGGCAGAATATGTAAAGCAAAATCAGAAACTCCTCAAAATACAGCAGACAAAGAACCAGTACAAGAAAACCGCACTACAAACTAGAGCTGACAGCTGGTACAACAAAACACTGCATGGAAAGTTCCTTGACAAAACTGAAGCAAAAGCTGAGTATCATTTAAGATTTATGATTGGCATAAAAGTGAAAAACCAAAAATATAAAATAAAGTTATTTGCAGACGACATTATTTTAATGTCAGAAGATCCGCGGAAAGAATTTCCCAAAATGATATGCCTGGTCAATCAATTTGGATTAGTTGCGGGTCTTTCAATCAATCTATGCAAAACAAAAACATTAGCGACTAAGTTAAGCAATAAAGAAAAAGAAGAATTAAGTCAAGAAACAGGAACGGAAATAGCTCTCCAAGCAAAATATTTAGGAATAAACATAACAAGGAATAACAAAGATCTGTATAAAAATAATTATGAAACAAAAAAAGATTTATGGCCAGGATCATCATTTGCATCATTCCGTATCCTATTACATGGTATGGTTTTACTATCTGAGAAAGTGCAGAGAGATCCTCAAAACCTCATGTGAAAATACGCATCTTTTAAATCTTATTTTTGCAGCTACATTTTCCACCGCTGCCTTTTCCCCTTGGTGTGCACCAACAAACTTGTCTATTTCAATGAAAAATAAATCACCATTGTATGTATATGACAACTGCTGAAATCTTTTATTTATGATGATACATGCTGTTTATGTTTTCACTCATCTGACACACTAAGAAAAAGGAAAAAAACAACTACCGAGTGATTCATCCGGTCCAGTGATTCAGCAACTCTATAAATCCAATAAAGAAGATTCTACAAAAATATTGCGGGTGGGAATTTTTGACGGACGTGCCACTTCCTTCTGTGTCACATCATCTCTTTCGAGTTGCTGGCAACAAATAGACGAATCAACACAACACTGACCTTGAGCCAATTTGTAAAATCATAACCTAATTTGATGTTTAATAGGCTTCTCCTTAATCTCTCCTTATTATCCAACATATCCGCTTATCCAACGTTCTGTCGGCCCCATTTACGTTGGATAAGTGAGACTCTACTGTACTGTATTTACAAATTTAGCACCAAAATATCACGATGTAGTGAAAACATTGACTACAAAAATGCGTTGGATAATCCAGAATGTTGGATAAGCAAGTGTTGGATAAGTGAGACTCTACTGTACATGCATTTATTATTTTACTCTATTTATTATTACATTCTATGTAATAATAGAGTAAAATAATAAATGCAATAATAATAATAATAAGATCAGAGTGAAATAATAAATGTATTAATAATAACAATAAAAACAGAGTAAAATGAATGTAATAGTAGCAACAGTAAAAGAGAAAAATAATAGAGAAAAATAATAAATGTATTAATAATAACAATAAAAACAGAGTAAAATGAATGTAATAGTAGCAACAGTAATAGAGAAAAATAATAAATGTAATAATACCAAAAATAATAGAGAAAAATAATAAATGTAATAATACCAAAAATAATAGAGAAAAATAATAAATGTAATAATACCAAAATAGAGAAAAATAATAAATGTAATAATACCAAAAATAATAGAGAAAAATAATAAATGTAATAATACCAAAAATAATAGAGAAAAATAATAAATGTAATAATACCAAAAATAATAGAGAAAAATAATAAATGTAATAATACCAATAATAATAGAGAGAAAAAATAAATGTACCCTATATTCTCGAGTATAAACTGAGTCAAATATAAGCTGACCAGGACCCTCACCCGAGTATAAGCCGAGGGGGCTTTTTCAGTCTTAAAAAAAGGGCTGAAAAACTAGGCTTATACTCGAGTATATACAGTATATAAATAAATAAATAAATAAAATATATATATTTGTAGCTGCAAATTCAGTTTTGGATTCTGTAACTGAGCTGCAACTACAAGTTCTTTGCGGGAAGATTTTATATATATATATATATATATATATATAGAGAGAGAGAGAGAGAGAGAGAGAGAGAGAGTTCTCAAATCCTCTTCCAAATTACAATCAAGAAGCAAGTTCCCCCTTCTCTTTTACCCGGTTTATTAAAAAAAAAACCCACTTAATGACATTGAGTATCTTTGCATATTTAACAACTTCAAAAGAGTTCTCCTAAACTTCAAAGGGTAATTTCTGAAGTCTTCTCAGGTGTAGGAGCCACCTGAAAGTAATTTATGTTCTGAAAAGGATGTATGTTCACTATTACTTCAGATCTATTTTGCTATATTGAGATATATATATATATATATATATATATATATATGCTCACTCGAATATCTATATCTATCTATCTATATATATATATATATATATATAAAAGGGTAATGAAATTTTGGCCTAGGACAAAACAACAAAACTACACATCCCAGAAACACTAAACTTGGCAGCACAACCCCTCATCCATGCCTCTATGTTCATACAACAAAAAGAAAAATAAAGTCCTGATTAGAGGGAGAGGAAGAATTGTTTTTATCCAAAGGCTAAGCTCTGCCCACTTGGTCTCCTAGCAACCCACTCAGCCCAGGGGACAGGCAGAGTTAGACCTCACTTAGGCCTCTTCCCCACTGCCTATAAAATACAGATTGTCTGATTTTAACTGGATTATATGGCAGTGTAGACTCAAGGCCCTTCCACACAGCTATATAACCCATTTATAATTGGACTTAATGTCAGGAGAAAACCTTTAGCCTTGACCTTAACTACCACCAATTCCTCAATACTTTATTTCCCATATCACCAGACTTCGCCACAGCAACGCGTGGCCGGGCACAGCTAGTCTATATAGAAAAAAATATAATGTGCATAATTCCCATGGAGTAAACAACAAAACCACTGGACCAAATCACAACAGATTTGGCCACAAAAGACATTAGTCATCCAATCTATGTCTTTCAATCAAAAAACCCTAAAAAAATTAGGTTCAAATTAAAGAAAACCCCCCAAAATCAAAAATTACTAACCACGCATTTGCAGAGCCCTCCCCCCCGGGATACTTGGTGACGTTAGCCAGGTGGGAGGGGCTTCAACAGCCATTGCGCACTGTTGTTATTGTTGTTGTTGTTATTATTATTATTATTTTATTATGACACAGCAAACAAGACAGATATGCTGGATTTCGTATCACAAAATCACAAGTCGAACCCTTCCCAAGTGTCTAGGACTGTGTGATGTATTATTATTATTATTATTATTATTATTATTATTATTATTATTAGACACAGCAAACAAAATAGACATGCTGGATTTCGTATCACAAAATCACAAGTCAAACACTTCCCAAGTGTCTAGGACTGTGTGATGTATTTCCGGATGATGCATGCAGATCCCAGCAGGGTGGCCTTTTGCAGTTGGAAGATCGTGATTTTGTCAATGTCTATTGTTTCCAAATGCCGGCTGAGATCTTTTGGCACGGCACCCAGTGTGCCCATCACCACCGGGACCACCTGCACTGGTTTCTGCCAGAGTCTTTGCAGTTCAATCTTGAGGTCCTGAGAGCGGCTGAGTTTTTCCTGTTGTTTTTCGTCAATGCGACTCTCACCTGGGATGGCGACATCCATGATCCAAACCTTTTTCTTTTCCACAACTGTGATGTCTGGTGTGTTGTGTTCCAGAACTTTGTCAGTCTGGATTCGCAAGTCCCACCGTATCTTTGCGTGCTCATTCTCCAAGACTTTTGCAGGCTTGTGATCCCACCAGTTCTTTGCTGCTGGGAGGTGGGACTTGAGGCATAAGTTCCAATGAATCCTTTGGGCCACATAGTTGTGCCTCTGTTTGTAGTCTGTCTGTGCGATTTTCTTACAGCAGCTGAGGATATGATCCATGGTTTCGTCAGTTTCCTTGCACAGTCTGTATTTTGGGTCATCAGCTGATTTTTCGATCTTGGCCTTAATTGCATTTGTCCTGATGTCTTGCTCCTGGGCTGCAAGGATCAGGCCTTCTGTGTCCTTCTTCAGGGTCCCATTCGTGAGCCACAGCCAGGTCTTCTATTATTATTATTATTATTATTATTATTATTAATGGCCTTTGTCCTGATGTCTTGCTCCTGGGCTGCAAGGATCAGGCCTTCTGCCTCCTTCTTCAGGGTCCCATTCGTGAGCCAGAGCCAGGTCTTCTATTATTATTATTATTATTATTATTATTATTATTATTAATTGCCTTTGTTCTGATGGGCTTGCTCCTGGGCTGCAAGGATCAGGCCTTCTGTCTCCTTCTTCAGGGTCCCATTCGTGAGCCAGAGCCAGGTCTTCTATTATTATTATTATTATTATTATTATTATTATTATTATTATTATTATTAATGGCCTTTGTCCTGATGTCTTGCTCCTGGGCTGCAAGGATCAGGCCTTCTGTCTCCTTCCTTCTTCAGGGTCCCATTCGTGAGCCAGAGCCAGGTCTTCTATGATTATTATTATTATTATTATTATTATTATTATTATTATTATTATTATTATTAATGGCCTTTGTCCTGATGTCTTGCTCCTGGGCTGCAAGGATCAGGCCTTCTGTCTCCTTCTTCAGGGTCCCATTTGTGAGCCAGAGCCAGGTCTTCTCCTTATCAGCTTTTCCTTCAATTTTGTCAAGGAACTTTCCATGCAAGGTTTTGTTGTGCCAGCTGTCAGCGCTAGTTTGTAGTGCGGTTTTCTTGTACTGGTTTTTTTTGTCTGTTGTGCTTTGAGGAGATTATTATTATTATTATTTCTTCATTTCTATCTCGCTTTTCTCCCATGGGTGGGACTCAAAGCGGCGTACAACATATAAAATTCACACAATAATCATGTTGCAGAGTGTAACACAGATCAAAACAGATCAATGGCGTGACATTTCCATGTCGATATGGAGACGACAGCGACTCATCCCAGGTTTTTTTTTTTGCAAAGGAAGAGCAAAAAATCCTTTTGCAGAAACGCGGCCGGACGCATGTTGAGGTGTGCGCATGGGAAGCCCGGCTCTTGGAAGGAAGACGGAGGAGCAAAGCGAGGCCTCTTCTCCTCCTTGTACCTTCCCCAACGCACCCGAGTGAGTCAAATGAAGACTGACAGCCGTCCCGACTTTTTTCCGTCGCTGCTCGTTCGCTAACTGTCTCCGCTCTCTTCCTCAATGAAACGTGTAACACTATAAATACTAATGCAGCCAGATATCGGCGTAAATAATGCATGTCGTTCCGAACGAGACGGAGAATGTTTCCGCAAAGTCTTTAATTGTGCCGGGCAGATTGAAAATGGTCCTTCCCCCAACTCCCTAAGTTATTCAGAACTCTTCCCGTATCCAATGCATAATTCAGAACGCAATCTGTCCTCCTGATGTGTACGCCGAACATACATTTTGGGACACGGAGCTCGCTTTTTGTTTTGGACAAGCACTTTCCCCCCTTTATGGCTGCTTATGCTTATTTCCATGGGTCCGTGCAACTGTGGATCCTTCAAAATCTCAATTCTCCTTATCGGAGAATTAGGAGCCCATTGGAAAAATGTAACATGTCATTACATTTATTTATTTATTTATAAATCACTACTGACTGAGAGATCATGAGTTTGAATCCAGCCCAGGCCGGATTGAGCTCCCGACCAATTAATAGCCTAGCTCACTGTTGACCTATGCAGCCCGAAAGACAGTTGCATCTGTTGAATAGGAAATTTAGGTCCCGCTTTATGCGGGGAGGCTAATATAACTAATTTGCGGAAGAGGCCTAAGTGAGGCCTAACTGTGCCTGTCCCCTGGGCTGAGTAGGTTGCTAGGAGACCAAGTGGGCAGAGCTTAACCTTCAAACTGGCAGCAATTGGATAAAAACTATTATTCCTCTCCCTGTAATTAGGACTTTATTTTTCTTTCTTTTTGTTGTATCAACCTAGAGCCGTGAATGATGGGTTGTGTTGTCAAATTTTGAGGTTGGGGGGTCTGTAGTTTTGTTGTTTTGTCCGCTGCCCTGATGCCATCACTCTTTTATATATATAGATCATAACATGATAACATGTGAAAGAAGCATGTTGTTCGTCGAACATGGGAATAATACTCTCCGTCGTCTGTTTGTGTGGTGTTTGGTGCTCGTCCTTGTCTGCACAGAGACGAGATCGTTTCACACTTGCTCTTCTCGAAAGACGAAGGAGACAGCAGGCACGGAGGTGCAAGACAAGGGCCTCTGCATCTGTTCCTCAGCCAAGAGACTTGGGCTACGACTATCCTTGAAAAACTCGTGGTAGATAAAACAT
Organism: Anolis carolinensis; assembly: GCF_035594765.1. Lineage (NCBI taxonomy): Eukaryota > Metazoa > Chordata > Lepidosauria > Squamata > Anolidae > Anolis > Anolis carolinensis. Next base: position 19,470,943 of record NW_026943824.1, on the reverse strand, counting down.
GCGAGTCTTTCTTGTTTACAGACAGCTCTGCAAAAAATATCCTGCTCTTGGCAGACACATTAGACTTGTGGACAAAACAAAGGTGATTCTCACGTTTAGATCTTTGCGATGCTACGAAGCTTCATCTCCTTGGCCAAGAAACACAAGAGCGAATGTGCTTCTTGCAAAACAAGAACATCTTGGTGCTTTTTCTTGGGCTAAAAACTCACTTCAAAAACCGACGCTTGAAATCCGGGCCAGGTAACACACCTCAATCAGAGTTGAAGCCAGTCAGCCGCGTAATACGGCCGTCCTATCACCACATGTCCCGTGTTAAAATTTTAATATACTCATAGGATGGCCCAGATAAAAGAACGAGAACATTAAAAATCACTTTCAAGGCTGTGAATACAATGGTTATGAAACCAAAGGAAGGTGCTGAATACTTAAGCAACATCACAGCTTCGCTTCACTCTTAAACAAAGGCAGTGTGCTTGTTAACATATAGGACACTCTGCCTTTTCCATCTGAAATCCCATTGAAGCCACTGAAATTCTTATTTCATCCCAGTCCAAGAAAAACATACACTCACGTAAGGGGATCGGACATGTACGATGCGTTACGCTAGATAACAAAATTTGAAAAATTTTCTGTTCCTGATTTGAAAGTGTCATTCTTGTTTAATTGTGCGGGACCTATTGTTGTGGTTCAGTCTGATGATGAAGGAGGATTTGGGTTTATGCAGGTTGACCAAGGGAATGTCGGCTCTGAATTGTCAGAGAGGCCACAGGCTAGCAGGGAAGCTGAAGTTAGTGATAAGAGTGACCTTTCAGAAGATTTTGAACATCAACAAAGTCCAGGTGGCTCTGGCAGTGAGTCAGAGGAGTCTAGTTTTATATATATGTATATATATGTATATATAAATACACACAAATATATATGTGTGTGTGTGTGTTTATATATATCTATATATATAAAAGAGTGATGGAATCCTGGCGACCGCCAAAACAACAAAACTAAACACCCCACAACCTCAAAAATTGACAACACAACCCATCTTCCATGCCTCTAGGTTGATACAACAAAAAGAAACGAAAAATAAAGTCCTAATTAGAGGGAGAGGAATAATTGCTTTTATCCAATTGCTGCCAGTTAGAAGGCTAAGCACTGCTACTTGGTCTCCTAGCAACCCACTCAGCCCAGGTGACAGGCAGAGTTAGGCCTCACTTAGGCCTCTTCCACACTGCCTATAAAATACAGATTATCAGATTTTAACTGGATTAGATGGCAGTGTAGACTCAAGGCCCTTCCACACAGCTATATAACCCATATAATCTTATATTATCTGCTTTAACTGGATTATCTGGACTCCACACCTTTACCCTTGACCTTAACTACCACCAATTCCTCAATACTTTATTTCCCATACCACCATATTTTGCCACAGCAACGCGTGGCCGGGCACAGCTAGTATATTTATATATATAATATAATTTACAATAATATATAATAATTATAACATATTGTATATACATATAATATTCATAATATTATATTGTAATACGATATACTAATAATACAATATAATATTAATTATATATTATATTTTACATGTAATATTACTAATAATATTACAATATATTGATACAGTACAATATAGTAATTTATTACCAGTGTTGTACTATGCTAATATAATATTGTATGTAAATTTAATTTGTAAGCCGCTCTGAGTTCCTTTCGGGGTGAGAAGGGTGGCATATAAATATAGCAAATAAATAAATAAATAATAGAGACACAAGATTAAGGTTAAGAGTTCGTCCCAGACATTCTGTGAGAATCGCTAATAAACGTGTGGGAACCCAAGGTCAGAGGAATGCTTTCCTAGCTTGTAAGCCTGGTTAAATAGGGAGAAACTGGGAAAGATTTCAGACAGAGCAATGTTGATTTTGGAAGTTGAATTCTTGCCTTGTCTCTGCTCATGGAAATAGATTCTTGTTTTGTTCATGCCTAGATTCTGTGTTTGGATTGTATTTTGGAGTTCACACTGCCTTGTTTTTCAGGACCGATCTGCTATATTAGAGACTTTGAACTATATTCTACAGAGAATATTCTGCAGATTGCAATTGGGATTACTGCTTTCTTTACTGCTTTTTATGAAGACTTTGCTATCTTTTATCAATAAACTAGCTGTGCCCGGCCACGCGTTGCTGTGGCAAAGTGGTGGTGGTATTGGTTAAAAATTGTTGTGTAATTTTTATTTGACGTTATTTGCATTTTTTAATTAACTTTATTGTAAGTTATATTTTTATTATATTTTATTATTTTCTTGTATTATTTTTAGTTATTTTCTGTTATTATAGTATTTTATTGTATCACATTTTTAGTGTTTTTTATTATTTTTTATTGGGTTGCTAGGAGACCAAGTTGGAGGAGCTTAGCCTTCTAACTGGCAGCAATTGGATAAAAGCAATTATTCCTCTCCCTCTAATTAGGACTTTATTTTTCTTTTCTTTTTGTTGTATCAACCTAGAGGCGTGGATGATGGGTTGTGTTGTCAAATTTCGAGGTTGGGGGGCCTGTAGTTTTGTTGTTTTGTGGGTCGCCGTGATGCAATCACTCTTTTATATATATAGATTGTAAAAAAAACCAAGTGTGTTGTGGTGGAGTGTGTGTTAAGATCAAGGTGAACCAGTGCTGAGGTGCAGCACTTATTTTGAAAGTCGTTGTTCTACTCCAGAAATGTTGTTTTTGTGGCACAAAAACTTGGTTGAAATGGTTGTGACTCGTTGAGAGATTCATTGAAAAACGAGAGCAAAATGTGCTATAGTTGGATGATGTTCCTCCTGCAAACACAAAGTGTGTGCAGTTTAATACTCATTTTCCATGTTTCTATGATAGAACCAGTTAGGAAATGACATTTACAACCGAGGAACAAAAATCGAGTGTTATTGAGAAAAACATCGATGCCGACTCTTGGAGAAATGCATAGAGAAAAAGATACAGAGACATTAACAGAGAATTACGGGTCAACTTCATTACTAAACAGTGACAATACGATATTTACTACTATTTTGGCAAAACAGATTGAGGAAATATTCTCCTAGAATATTCATGAGGATCACAGAGGATTTTTTTTGTCAAAAACACAACTCAGGAATAATGTAAGAACCCTTCTGAATATCACTGAATAGCGAGTAGCACAATGACAAAGAGGCTCTTTTGACTTCGAAGCAGAAAAAGAGTTTGATAGTATTTCAAGTATTGGAATTACTTATTTCAAGTATGGGAAACAATGACAAAAATTCAAAAGGCCCAGATCTTGATAAACGGCAATGCCGCAACACAAGTTGAGATACAAAAATAATAAAGTGGTGCCCTCTCATCTGGGCTTTTTTTGTGTTGGTTTTATATACTTTATTGAGAGATATCAGACGAAATGACAAAGTCTGGCACGAGGACAAAGAAAATACAGTACGTATTGAGGAATTATTGGATGACCTTGCTATAATGACTAAGGTTGTGCATTCGGAGTAAACCTTGACCTGTTTCATGCGTCCCATGGAAAGCAATGGCTTAAAACATCACCTTTGTCTCAATGGTCCAATGGGTTTTGATGCTGAATATTGCATCCCATGGAAAGCAATGGGTCAAGGGTCCAATGGGTTTCGATGTAGAACTATTGCATCCCATAGAAAGCAATGGCTTAAAACAGCATCCCCGTCTCAATGGTCCAATGGGTTTCGATGCTGAATATTGCATCCCATGGAAAGCAATGGCTTAAAACATCACCTTTGTCTCAATGGTCCAATGGGTTTCGATGCTGAATATTGCATCCCATGGAAAGCAATGGCTTAAAACATCACCTTTGTCTCAATGGTCCAATGGGTTTCGATGCTGAATATTGCATCCCATAGAAAGCAATGGCTTAAAACAGCATCCTCGTCTCAATGGTCCAATGGGTTTCGATGCTGAATATTGCATCCCATGGAAAGCAATGGCTTAAAACATCACCTTTGTCTCAATGGTCCAATGGGTTTCGATGCTGAATATTGCATCCCATGGAAAGCAATGGCTTAAAAGAGCATCCCTGTCTCAAGGTTCCAATGGGTTTAGATGCAGAACTATTGCATCCTATGGAAAGCAATGGCTTAAAAGAGCATCCCTGTCTCAAGGTTCCAATGGGTTTAGATGCAGAACTATTGCATCCCATAGAAAGCAATGGCTTAAAACAGCATCCCCGTCTCAATGGTCCAATGGGTTTCGATGCTGAATATTGCATCCCATGGAAAGCAATGGGTCAAGGGTCCAATGGGTTTCGATGTAGAACTATTGCATCCCATAGAAAGCAATGGCTTAAAACAGCATCCCCGTCTCAATGGTCCAATGGGTTTCGATGCTGAATATTGCATCCCATGGAAAGCAATGGCTTAAAACATCACCTTTGTCTCAATGGTCCAATGGGTTTCGATGCTGAATATTGCATCCCATGGAAAGCAATGGCTTAAAACATCACCTTTGTCTCAATGATCCAATGGGTTTCGATGCTGAATATTGCATCCCATGGAAAGCAATGGCTTAAAACATCACCTTTGTCTCAATGGTCCAATGGGTTTCGATGCTGAATATTGCATCCCATAGAAAGCAATGGCTTAAAACAGCATCCTCGTCTCAATGGTCCAATGGGTTTCGATGCTGAATATTGCATCCCATGGAAAGCAATGGCTTAAAACATCACCTTTGTCTCAATGGTCCAATGGGTTTCGATGCTGAATATTGCATCCCATGGAAAGCAATGGCTTAAAAGAGCATCCCTGTCTCAAGGTTCCAATGGGTTTAGATGCAGAACTATTGCATCCTATGGAAAGCAATGGCTTAAAAGAGCATCCCTGTCTCAAGGTTCCAATGGGTTTAGATGCAGAACTATTGCATCCCATAGAAAGCAATGGCTTAAAACAGCATCCCCGTCTCAATGGTCCAATGGGTTTCGATGCTGAATATTGCATCCCATGGAAAGCAATGGGTCAAGGGTCCAATGGGTTTCGATGTAGAACTATTGCATCCCATAGAAAGCAATGGCTTAAAACAGCATCCCCGTCTCAATGGTCCAATGGGTTTCGATGCTGAATATTGCATCCCATGGAAAGCAATGGCTTAAAACATCACCTTTGTCTCAATGGTCCAATGGGTTTCGATGCTGAATATTGCATCCCATGGAAAGCAATGGCTTAAAAGAGCATCCCTGTCTCAAGGTTCCAATGGGTTTAGATGCAGAACTATTGCATCCTATGGAAAGCAATGGCTTAAAAGAGCATCCCTGTCTCAAGGTTCCAATGGGTTTAGATGCAGAACTATTGCATCCCATAGAAAGCAATGGCTTAAAACAGCATCCCCGTCTCAATGGTCCAATGGGTTTCGATGCTGAATATTGCATCCCATGGAAAGCAATGGGTCAAGGGTCCAATGGGTTTCGATGTAGAACTATTGCATCCCATAGAAAGCAATGGCTTAAAACAGCATCCCCGTCTCAATGGTCCAATGGGTTTCGATGCTGAATATTGCATCCCATGGAAAGCAATGGCTTAAAACATCACCTTTGTCTCAATGGTCCAATGGGTTTCGATGCTGAATATTGCATCCCATGGAAAGCAATGGCTTAAAAGAGCATCCCTGTCTCAAGGTTCCAATGGGTTTAGATGCAGAACTATTGCATCCCATGTTTGCAGAACTTCCCATTGGTCCCGGCTGGGAGTCAAGGTCGTTCCGGATCTTGATGCGGTCTTTTTTGGGTATTAGTTTCCCCTCTTCCCCCAATTTGGCCTCTTCTGCCGACTGGATAAACGTGATCCCTTTGCTATCGAGCCAAAGGAAACAAAACCCGCGAGAGTGATGTTAAATATTTAACCTGTCTCTCGGAGAGAAAGTGTAATTGCTGCCGCCTGCCCTTCCTTCCCTGCACAGATTCCCTGGTAAAACAAGGCCAATGTCAATAGGAGAGTCTCTTCTTGTAAGTGTCTAGGGTTTGTTTTCCTTTGATAGCAGAACGGCTATTCTGATCCAAAGAGAAGATCACGTTGGGCGAGTGAGTTTAAAGATGTCGAGGTGGGAACATCTGACTTGCGTGACAAACAAGGAGTTGGACGGCCTGTGACAGCAACCACCGAGTTGGCACTTTTTTACATGTATGGTGGGAATGTAAAGAGGTCAAAGGTTTCTGGAAAATGATACATAATTATGCAAAAGGAATCTTAGATAAGAATTTTGACTTTAAACCTGAATATTATTTGTTAAATATTACCGACTTTCACTTAGAAAGAAATGAAGACATATTATTCTTTCACATAACAGCAGCTGCTCGAGCTTTAATAGCTCAAAGATGGCGTTCGGAAGATATCCCATCGGAAGACGCATGGATCACCAAATTAAGAGAATACATGGACATGGATACTATGACCTTTTTACTGCAAGATTATACCAAAAAACAAAGGACGGACTGGTCACCAGTAAAAAAAAAAAATTACAAGGGAAACATCGGATTAATTTTGAATAGTTGGTCAGAGCAAAGATAGACATGCGCCAGACTGAGAATGTGCGGGGATATGGGCAAGGAAAATTTATAGCATAATGTAAATGAATTATTGCCCCTGTGGAATCGACCGGAAGTTATTGGTGTGTTTTTTGTTTTTTTGTTATTTCCCCCTTTCTTTCTTTCTTTCTTTCTTTCTTTCTTTCTTTCTTTCTTTTCTTTTCTTTTCTTTTCTTTTCTTTTCTTTTCTTTTTTTTTTTTTGCTGTCTGTGTGTAATAATTATTTTTATTTTATTTTTTAATTTTTTTCCCCTTCTTTCTCCTTTCCCCTCCTCACAATTTTTGTAATGTAATTCCCTAAATTTCTGGAAAATCAATAAAAAAACTATTAAAAAAAAAAAAAAGAAGATCACGTTGGGCGAGTGAGTTTAAAGATGTTGAGGTGGGAACATCTGACTTGCGTGACAAACAAAGAGTTGGACGGCCTGTGACAGCAACCACCGAGTTTCACAAGCAAAAGGTCGACAGATTGATTCGTATCACTCAGAGAGAAATTTCAAGCATAAGAACATGTGGGTCACATTATAGCTTTGCTCGTCTATCGGAAGATCTGTGCACGATGGGTCCTGTGAGACGCCGGTCGTGGAAACAGAGTGTCGACTTCTTCCGTGACGGCTTCAGAAAACTTGTTCATCGTTGGCAGAAATGTATCCAATAGACATGTCCAAAAAATCGTTTTGAATCGTATATCGGAATTATTTCGGATTGTTCTCGCTTTTTGATACGCATTCCGAGAAACTGTCTCACAGCGCAACCAGCAATGTAATTCGAACCATTGTTGGCCCATTCTCTAATTGTTTCTTAATGTTTTGTTAATTTTTTTCCCCCCAAATTTTTTTTTAAATATTTTTTTAAATTTTTTTGTTTCTGCAACCTACCTAGAATGGGAGCTTAGTGCAGCCTAACATGGCTGCCGCTCCCCGGCCAATCAGAAGCTTCCACGATGGACGCAAAGGTGGGGGCTAGGGTTGATGAGGATAACTCAAGAAATGAGGGCGGGAGAGTCCTAGAATCATAGAATCATAGAATAGTAGAGTTGGAAGAGACCTCATGGGCCATCCAGTCCAACCCCCTGCTAAGAAGCAGGAAATTGCATTCAAAGCACCCCCGACAGATGGCCATCCAGCCTCTGCTTAAAAGTCTCCAAAGAAGGAGCCTCCACCACAGTCCGGGGCAGAGAGTTCCACTGCCAAACAGCCCTTCTCACAGTCAGGAAGTTCTTCCTGATGTTCAGGTGGAATCTCCTTCCTTTCCTATAGTTTGAAGCCATTGTTCCGTGTCCTAGTCTGCAGGGCAGCAGAAAACAAGCTTGCTCCCCCCCCCAGGTTCCTTTTTTTTTGGCGATTGCGCATGCGCGTCCACCATTTTAGAAACATTTAGAATCATTACGAATTTTCGGAAATATCCAAAATTTTTGGGTGAAAAAAATCGGAAATACTTTCTATATCGAAGCGCCAGCGCCCCCTACTTTAGAAACGAGAATTGAAACATTTTTTTCATCGATCGGACATGCCTAGTATCCAATTGTCTGGTGATGGTGTGGAAAAGTGAATAGTGCATGTTCTAAGGATTATTTCTGCGTTTGATTTATTAAAATATTCCCACACAAACCCAAGCGACGAAGGCGGAGGCATTACTTTTCACTCAACCCTCGTATTTACTTGCGCTGTGTTTTCTTTTCCCCGACCTATCTCTGTTCATCTTTTGCTCCCCTGTTCTTTTCTCTCCCTTTGATTCAAGGCTTCCTCTTTGTCCTCCTCTCTTTGTGGCTTTATTCCGTCGGACAAAAGACATGGCGAAGGGTGACCTCCTTCCTTGAGCAAAGAGATTCACTTTCCTTTTGAAGACTTCCGAAGGGCTCTCTTGCAGCAATTTACAGGCGGAAAATAGTGGGCACAGATAATATCCTAGAGCAAGACCTGCCAGTGAAATATAGGAGGGTATAATGGGGCAGGAAGAGACCGAAAAGGAATGACTGAGCACGCCAGCCCCTCAATAACAATCAAATAATCAGAATCATAATAAAAATAATATAGAAATAAAATAATCAGAATCATAATAAAAATAATATAGATGGTTGGAAGAGACCCCTTGGGAAATTTACTCCAATCTCCTTGTATTTGTGCACCAAAAGCACAAGCAAAGCACCCTGACAGATGGCCACCCAGTCTCAATGTTGTTGTTATTATTATTATTATTATTATTATTATTATTAATAATAATAATAATAATAATAATAATAATAATAAAGATGGTTGGAAGAGACCCCTTGGGAAATTTACTCCAACCTCCTTGTGTTTGTACTCCAAAAGCACAAGCAAAGCATCCCTGACAGATGGCCATCCAACCTCAATGTTGTTGTTGTTATTATTATTATTATTATTATTATTATTATTAATAATAATAATAATAAAGATGGTTGGAAGAGACCCCTTGGGCCATTTAGTCCAATCTCCTTGTATTTGTGCACCAAAAGCACAAGCAAAGCATCCCTGACAGATGGCCACCCAGCCTCAATGTTGTTATTTATTATTATTATTATTATTATTATTAATAATAATAATAATAATAATAACAATAATAGTGAGGTTTGGAAGAGACCCCTTGGGCCACTTAGTCCAACCTCCTTGTGTTTGTGCACCAAAAACACAAGCAAAGCACTCCTGACAGATGGCCACCCAGCCTCAAGGTAATAATAATAATAATAATAATAATAATAATAATAAGGTTTGGAAGAGACCCCTTGGGCCACTTAGTCCAAGCCCTTTTGCGTTTGTGCACCAAAAGCACAAGCAAAGCACTCCTGACAGATGGCCACTCAGCCTCAATGTTATTATTATTAATAATAATAATAATATTATTAGATCCAGAAATAGTTTTCTAATAATTTCATCTATGCTGACGATTGTGCCATCACAGCCCAATAGCTTCCTAAGATCGACAGAGATTCTTGCAGGAACACCCCAGCAAGCGAGAGTCCATAAGTGGCAGGCTAAAACCCAGAACCTCAATCCATGGCTGGTATCAGATGAGAAACTCCCTCCTGGGCACACAGAAGATTGTCGTATCACTCAGAGAGAAATTTCAAGGATAATCAGCATTTCACAAGACAGTGCGGATCACATGATTGCTTTGCTTGTCTATCGGAAGATCAGGGCACGAGATGCCGGTTGCGGAAACAGAGTGTCGACTTCTTCCATGGCAGCTTCAGAAAACTTGTTCATCGTTGGCAGAAATGTATCCAATTGTCTGGTGATGATATGGAAAAGTAACTAGTAGTCATTAAAGAGCACGTTCTAAGGTCTTATTTCTGTGTTTGATTTATTAAAATATTCCCACCCAAACCGGAAAAAAAAACGAAGGTGGAGGCATTACTTTTCATTCAACCCTCGTCAATGCCAATCTGCATCTGCCCGGCCATAGAAAAACCATGATCGCTATTCCTAAGGGAGCAGAGTAATGCATTTTATCTGTTCTGTCACACGCTGGGCCTGTAACTATTGTCTTTTGTATAGGACGTATACTTTATGCCCAGCAGGAAGCCAGGGCGCCTAAAGAAAGGTTCTTGAGGATTTTCCTGAAAGCGATAGTCCTTTGAGTCTTTAATGAGATAACAAAGTCTTTGTGTTGTCGAAGGCCTTCATGGCCAGGATCACAGGGTTGTTGTATGTCTTTCGGGCTGTGTGGCCATGTTCCAGAAGCATCCAGAATGCTTCTGGAACATGGCCACACAGCCCGAAAGACATACAACAACCCCAACAAAGTCTTTATTATTGCAAATAACACTTCAAGGTTTCCTTAATAAACTGTTGGTCTTTTATAACCTCTCCCAGGCTGTCTATCATATGGGCCAAGCTGATGTGGGACCCACTACCGATTCCAAATGCGCCTGGGTGTCGAGTGGACCTACCAACCAAGGCTTGCAGATGTTTCAGCTGGGGTTCCGTAGATCTTTGGAAACTTCAGGGCTGTTTCTCTCCAGAGCTGTGAGGCTGAGAGGCTGTGAGCTCTCCGCCAGAGCTTTTGAGACTTTCCCCCTGGAATTTCTGTATCTGATTCCTCGGATTTTCTATATCCTCAGATGTTCTTGAGATAGGAAGCTTTTCTTCGGGACGAGCTGTTCTACGTCCTATAGCTTAGCTTCCTTAAGTGAGACTGACTTAAAAATGGCTCCTTCCCTTCCAGAGCCCTGAACAAGGGGCGGAACCAAACTTAATGATGATGGACGGCCGGCCTGCCCTACGACTGCAAACATTAGCAGAAAGAAAATAAAGCCGGAGCTTCTGGTACAGCCGTACCAGCAGACTCTCCAATGCAATTTTCTCAATCAGCTGCAAATCACCCCAGGAACAAGCCTGGGAAAAAATGTTGTGGGGTTGTGTAATAGAAAGCCATTGTTCAATATATTCAGCAAAACATAAAATCAGAGTAAAAAAGGATCCTGTTCCTCAATGCAGGGATTGTGTCGAACAGGCTGGTGTGAGCCTCGCGAATAATCTGATAATTTTCCCATTAGTGCAGCAGCATCATCCCGGGCCCAGCGCCACCGGCCATCGAGCGAGCGGGTTCCTACTTTCCATATTGTTATTACATTTCTTGCAATTTCTGTCCCGGTGGTTGCAAATCAGGAAGGCATATCAATGATTTATGTGGCATGTTATTATTCCGAGCCGGAGATATCGACAGCAGAACAAGAGGACGGCAAAGTACATCAGCTTGTTTAGTGATGGCGATGATCATGGAGATTATGTTCACCCAGAACACGTTCACCTACGTGTCCTCGACAGTGTTCGGCAGGTATGCTTTTTGCAATCCTCACTATCTGGATTACCGTATATACTTGAGTATAAGCCGACCCGAATAGAAGCCGAGGCATCTAATTTTACCACAAAAAAACTTGAGGAAACTTATTGACTCGAGTATAAGCCGAGGGTGGGAAATGCAGCAGCTACGGGTCAATATCGAAATGAAAATAGATCCCAATGAAATTATTTTGAGGCATCAGTAGGTTAAAGGGTTCTGAATATTTACCGTATTTCAAAGAAAAAACAGTGAACTATTTATTTATTTACAACATTTTATACCCCGCCCTTCTCACTTCTCAGGGCGGCTTACAAAAATTGGCAAAATTTAATGCCAAACAAAACAATATAAACAAAGCCAGTAATAACATTGTTAAAACACATTATAAAAACCTTAAAAACGTATATATAATTAATTCCATTCCAACTAGCTCTGTAAGCGGAAAAGTAGGGTCAACAAAAACAATATGATATTAAGAATTACATAATGATGATGATGATGATGATGATGATGATAACAACAACTCCCTGCCTTATCTATCTCGCCATGGAGACTCAGGCCAGCTTCCAACATAGTAACAGGCAAACATTCAATGCCTACATAAACAATGCAGAGCTAGATATAGAACTATAATTATATATACTAATTTCACATATGTATTTCCCGCTGAAACATTTGCAAGTCCTCTTTATATATATGTGCATTTCCCCCCAGCAATATTTGCAAGCCCTATATATTTATGTTTATATCTATCTAGAAATCTCTCTGAGTGTGGGTGTGCATTTCCACTGCAATATTTGCAAGATTCATGAGGGAATGCAAGCTGTTTGTGGTGATTGTGTTGATGTGAGTCCTGTGCATTGTTGGGCAAGTAAGTCTAAAGATGTTGAGGTGGGAACAAAGAAAGAGTTGGATGTCCTGTGACAGCAACCACCGAGTTTCACAAGCAAAAGGTTGACGGATTGATTCACGCAGAGAATCCCTCTCCCTTATCCTTACCCCTCCCACCGTTTTTCTCTTTTTACTTCTTCTTTTATTTACTCCCCCTGGAAATACTTCAATTAAAACAATTTTTTTTAAAAAAGAAAGAGTAGCTAATACTTCAAAGGAGAGGATCAGGATGCAAAAATGGCTTTAATTGGAGAGCCGGGCGAAGATTAACAAAATGAATTTTAAAAGGGAGAGTGGCACTCTGTAAAGTGACGTCTGAGGTTTGGTAGCAGTTTGGACCATACGAGTTAGGAAGAGAGCAAAACTATCAAGAGCGGAAGATAACAGTTGAGCGGGAGTTTGGCGGTGGAACTCTCTGCCGCAGAGTCTGGTGGAGGCTCCTTCTTGGAGGCTTTGAAGCAGAGGCTGGGTGGCCATCTGTCGGGGACGCTTTGAATGAGATTTCCCTGCTTCTTGGCAGGAAGGGGTTGGACTGGTTGGCCCATGAAGTCTCTTCCAACTCTAGGATTCTATGATACTATGATTTCATGAGGGTTGAATGAATCATGGGAGGAGGAATTAGGAACAAAGATAACGGAAAAAGAATGGGAGGAGATATGGAAAACAAGACAATTTAAAAAAATGTCAATTAGAATAAAAGAAAATTATTACCAATTAATTTGGAAGTGGTATTTAACACCAAGAAGGTTAAATATTATGAATAAGAATAATAATGAAAAATGCTGGTGAGGGTGCCAGGAAATTGGAACCTACATACATATGTGGTGGGATTTATTTCCAATATTTCCAATATGTAAACATGTAAAAGGTTTTTGGGAATTGGTCATAAGGGAAATAGAAAATATTATGAATATAAAAATTAGAAGGAATCCAGTGGAAATATTACTTTTAATTAAAAAAAGAGGATGAGAAAGATAAGAGGGGGAAAAATTTAATAGACATGCAGATAAGATCGACTATGCTGTCGTGTTTGTTTAGTAACTACCAAGGCGGCACTAACAAACACGACAGCAGAGTCGATCTTATCTGCTGGTCCCAGCGGCACTAAAAACTAGAATATCTAGAAAGATAAACAGCCAAAGCTGTTTGAACACATCTTGCCTCCGCAAGAACAAATCATGGAATCTCACTGTGTCTGTTATCAGTAAACTTTAAGCACATCCCACATTCCACAGTCCATGACATATCTTCCTGCTGCGTAGCTCAAACGGAAGTCTTGATGCTTTGCCCTTCTAGCCATAAATCAAGGCTCGCTGCAGTTAACCACTTGGCTGCTGGAATGCTTACTGGAACGAATACACACATTTACACAGCAACAATGAATCAAACATTTCACTACATAACATAAAAACCGTAACAGGCCACCACCGAGAAGGTCCTCTCCTCATCCCCACCAACCGTGTCTGTGACGGAGGTGGGAGCGAGAGGAGGGCCTCCGCTGGTTCATGGGAAAGTTGTGGTCGCAAAGATAGGCAGGTCCTGAACCATTTAGGGCTTTATAGGTGATCACCTGCACCTTGAATTGAGACCGGAAAGTTATCGGCAGCTAGTAGAACTGTTTAAACAGGGGGGTTGACCACTCTCTGTAATCTGCTCCAGCTAGTAACCTGGCCGCTGACCTTTGCACTAATTGCAGTTTCCGTCTTCAAAATAAAATGAAGGTAAAAAGGAGGAGAACATCGGTGAACTTGAAGCTTACAATTGGACGGCCCTTTCTGCATCTCTTTTGTGTTAGATCAAAAACGTAAACAACTATCGAAGGAAGACATCACAAAAGGAAGTTTATAGCTGAACGTTGAGAAAACAAACAATAACCACAGTTGTTTAAAGATCACAGAGGAGAAGACAAAGTGGAAGTTCTACCATGTTCTCCTGAACCTCTCATTCGTAACTAACAATGTGCATACATGAAATGAAACAACCAGTTCAGTTTCAGGCATCCTGTTACACCCCAAGGCTACGTGGACACCTTGAAAACCACACTGGAGATAGGATCATAAGCAAACAAGCAGTTTATTGAAGGATGGAGCAAATAGTGTTTAAAGTCAGCAGAGTAAAAGGTCCATAAACACTGTCCTTAACTCTTCGAATGTAAGTCCATTAAATTCTTCCAAAGTTGTAATCCACAGTCAGAGCTAGACCACAACACTGTCCAAACAGGAGCAGCTGAAAGTCACACAGAACAAGAGCAAAACGTCGATAATCCACAAACTGTAATCCACAGGAACAAGGAGGAACAAGGTATCACCAAAACCAGAGTCAACAAGGCAAGAAGAGCTCGGAAGATGCAAGGCACAGTTTCGGCAAGAAAGTCATGAAACAAGGCACTGGAACAAGGCAAACTTGGAGCAAGATACCAGAACAAGGATCCTTCTCCCAAGGATGGCAAAGTTGACACCGCAATGAGAACAAAGAGCGGGTCATCTTTAAAGAGTTTCCAAGGTTAAGGCACACTGAGAGTCAGAACGGGCAGAACTTCACAGGGGAAACTTACTCATTAGTGCGCCTGAGAGCCAAGCTCCGACTTCTTCTCACACCCTCCCTTCGACTCCTATCTCTCGCGAAGGACTCTCTCCGATCAAACACTCTCCTCCGCAACAACAATATCTGGCAAACCCCACCTTGTTTGAGCCTCGGAATGTTCCCCAATTACCGGATCCTCTGTAAGCACAACTTCAGGCACCTGCAAAGCCGACGGGCTTCGATCCAGGCAGGCCCGAAGTCCGAATCAAACTGAAGAGCAGGCCGTGACGGCTGAACTACAACACATCCTTTCCTACTTCACATGTTATTACTGTGTGTATTGCAGAAAAAAACCCAACAATAAATGCCCGTGTCTCTCCAGACTGACTTCCCCGTCCTTGCAATGCAGATGCTGCTAAAAAAAGCCCATCTATCTCAAACATGGGCAAACTTTGGCCTTCCAGGTGTTTTGGACTCCAACTCCCACAATTCCTAACAGCCTACCGGCTGTTAGGAATTGTGGGAGTTGTAGTCCAAAACACCTGGAGGGCCAAAGTTTGCCCATGCCTGATCAAGCTAGATTGCAGACAAGGAGGAAAAGTGGAATGGGACTGCCGGGCAGCCTTTGCAAAAACAAAAATCATGGCCACATAACAACTGGTTTTGTTTAATACTATGCCCACTTGCTGGCGTGCTGCCAGGCTGCTCAAAATGCACAAAATTGGTCACGATGAAATTACCCTGCAGCCAAAAGTTGGTCATCGGAAGCCTAAATAAATAAACAAGGAAACTAGCAAAGAAACCAACAGTGGTGGAGCTCCCTCCCCGAATGCATTAACATTCCAGACACCACGTTTTTGCGATGCGGTCTTTCCGAATGTGTTGAACCCGTCGTATCCCCCCCTCCCCACCCTCTCCTAAAAACCAAAGTATTGCAGTAAGTTCTCATAGATACAGTATGTGCTGGTTGCCTAGGAAACAGCTGTGGAATGGGATTTGATTGGCTCCGTTGTCAGCGAAAGTAGCCTGACCAAGGAAAGACTTCCAGAGAGAGATGTGTGTCGGTGGTGCTGCAGCGCACAATGCGCTTTTTTCCATTCAGAGTTAAGTCAAAGCTCCGGCGCGTGGGTCTCGGAGGTGTCATTTTGTTGCTCTTAGTCTTTCCATGCAAACATCTCCCCATTGAAGGAAAGAGAAAGTTGGGCCAATCAGCTTCCCCCTCCCAGACTTCAAGACTGAAATGCGGACCTCTGCCCCAGGACACTATTGCAGTAGGAACAACTGGGGACCCATCTCAGAAGGCATCAGGGATCTTCCACCTTATCACATTGAGAAATGTCCCCGTTGTAAGACACTTCAGCCCCTTTTCAAGCACGGAGAGGCACAGAACTCGTCACATGAGCTAAACTACTACTCAGTGGTATAATGCAAAAGAAAGCAAAGAAGTCTTAGTGCAAACAGTTTTTAAGTCTCTGATAAATTCCCTAATCAAGTAGCAGTCTTACTTCAGACAAAGAAACAGCAATAAATCCTTAGGAGCTGTTTCCCAGATGCAGACTCAAAGCAGGCACAAGGGGAGCGAAGGCTTAGGCATTAGAGTCAGTTTGTTACCAGCAAGAGCTGGCTGCACCTGCTTCTGCTTTATAGCCCTGAGTCCCCTCCCAGTCTCCTCCTCAGATTCCAACTCACCCTCAGGTTCAAATCGCAGTCTTACTTCAGACAAAGAAACAGCAATAAATCCTAAGAGCAGTTTCCCAGATGCAGACTCAAAGCAGGCACAAGGGGAGCGAAGGCTTAGGCATTAGAGTCAGTTTGTTACCAGCAAGAGCTGGCTGCAACTGCTTCTGCTTTATAGCCCTGAGTTCCCTCACAGCTGCTAGGGCGGTTCCCAATTACTTGGCTCATCATATGAGTTAAACTACTTCTGGCCGTCATGCATGGCCCTCCGTGGTTGGAAAGAAGCAGAAGTGTCCTGAAAGGAGGGAACTCCGGCCATCGGGCTTCTCACATTGAGACATTTCCTCCTGGTAGGACACTTTTTCCAAACATGGAGAGGCACAGAACTCATCACATTTTCTGGGGTTGAAAAGAGACAGAAATGTCCTGAAAGGAGGGAACTCTCAACACGGGCCAGCAATACTGTTCAGAGTTCCTTGTCCTGTTTTGTCTTTCAAGAACAGCCTTAAAACTATGTGGTAAGTAAATGAAAATTGCTTTATGTCAGCAAAACATAAAGAACAGTACACTCAGTTGTATAACGCAAAAGAAAGCAAAGGCGGCTTGCTCCTGGGCTGCAAGGATCAGGCCTTCTGTCTCCTTCTTCAGGGTCCCATTTGTGAGCCACAGCCAGGTCTTCTATTATTATTATTATTATTATTATTATTATTATTATTATTATTATTATTATTAATTGCCTTTGTCCTGATGTCTTGCTCCTGGGCTGCAAGGATCAGGCCTTCTGTTTCCTTCTTCAGGGTCCCATTCGTGAGCCAGAGCCAGGTCTTCTCTTTATCAGCTTTTCCTTCAATTTTGTCAAGGAACTTTCCATGCAAGGTTTTGTTGTGCCAGCGGTCAGCTCTAGTTTGTAGTGCAGTTTTCTTGTACTGATTTTTTTGTCTGCTGTGCTTTGAGGAGTTTCTGATTTTTGACTTCAGTCATAGCAGGTTCTTCACTTTGCTTGACATATTCTGCCAGGGCATGTTCTTCTTCTTCTTTGACTGCTTGTTTTACTTGTAAGAGTCCTCTGCCCCCTGATCTTCTAGGCAGATATTATTATTATTATTATTTCTTTGACCCTAGCTCTCCTGGGATCATGACAAAGTTGGGGACCACTCAGAAAGCCTTAGCATTGAACGGTTGTGTTGTTAAAGGGCGAAGTATGGAAGTACTTTGAAAGCTGCTATTCTACTCCGGAAATTTTGTTTTTGTGGCACAAACTATGCTGAATTGGTTGAGACTAAATGATGAGTAATTCATTGAAAAACTAGAGCAAAATGTGCTATAACAGGACGATGTCCCTCCCGCCAAGACAAAGTTTGTGCAGTTTGATAAACTTTCCCCACGTTTTAATGATAGAACCAATTAGGAAATGACACTGACAACCCAGGAGCAAAAATGGTGTGACATAGTGTTATCGCTTTCTCCGGCTGTCAGGTCTCTTTTCTCTCCACGATGAGCACAATGACTGATCTCTTGCCTTGAAGAAATCGAGCCCTCAATTGTCAGTCCATTCAGGGCTTATTGGTGAACATGCCCCAAGTCACGCTGCGGGTGGGCGGGTTACGGAAGCTGAAAGAGGCTAATAGATCTCTCTATAATAAAGTTGAAGGTTTGTGGAATGAAAAACAGCCTGAAACCTGGGCTGTGGGTCTCGGAATAGGCTGACCCAGACGAGATGGAATGGGCAAATGACATGTACCTGGAAACAGATGTTTTTACCATCCTTGTGGGAGGCTTGTTCAGGAGACTCTCCTCTACATTTCCATTTGGTGGGAAGCCTTAGCATTGAACGGTTGTGTTGTTAAAGTGCGAAGTATGGAACCCTGTGCAGACGGGGAAGCCTTAGCATTGAAAGGTTGTGTTGTTGAAGTGCGAAGTATGGAACCCTGCGCAGACGGGGAAGCCTTAGCATTGGACGGTTGTGTTGTTACAGAGTGAAGTATGGAACCCTGCGCAGACGGGAAGCCATAGCATTGGACGGTTTTGTTGTTGAAGTGCGAAGTATGGAACCCTGCGCAGACGGAGAAGCCTTAGCATTGAAAGGTTGTGTTGTTAAAGTGCCAAGTATGGAACCCTGCGCAGACGGGGAAGCCTTAGCATTGAACAGTTGTGTTGTTAAAGTGCCAAGTATGGAACCCTGCGCAGACGGGAAAGCCTTAGCATTGAACGGTTGTGTTGTTAAAGTGCGAAGTATGGAACCCTGTGCAGACGGGAAAGCCTTAGCATTGGACGGTTGTGTTGTTGAAGTGCGAAGTATGGAACCCTGCGCAGACGGAGAAGCCTTAGCATTGAAAGGTTGTGTTGTTGAAGTGCGAAGTATGGAACCCTGTGCAGACGGGAAAGCCTTAGCATTGAACGGTTGTGTTGTTAAAGTGCGAAGTATGGAAACCTGTGCAGACGGGAAAGCCTTAGCATTGAACGGTTGTGTTGTTAAAGTGCGAAGTATGGAACCCTGTGCAGACGGGAAAGCCTTAGCATTGAACGGTTGTGTTGTTAAAGTGCGAAGTATGGAACCCTGTGCAGACGGGGAAGCCTTAGCATTGAACGGTTGTGTTGTTGAAGTGCGAAGTATGGAACCCTGTGCAGACGGGGAAGCCTTAGCATTGAACGGTTGTGTTGTTAAAGTGCGAAGTATGGAACCCTGTGCAGACGGGGAAGCCTTAGCAATGAACGGTTGTGTTGTTGAAGTGCGAAGTATGGAACCCTGTGCAGACGGGGAAGCCTTAGCATTGAACGGTTGTGTTGTTAAAGTGCGAAGTATGGAACCCTGTGCAGACGGGGAAGCCTTAGCATTGAACGGTTGTGTTGTTGAAGTGCGAAGTATGGAACCCTGCGCAGACGGGGAAGCCTTAGCATTGAACGGTTGTGTTGTTTAAGTGCGAAGTATGGAAACCTGTGCAGACGGGAAAGCCTTAGCATTGGACGGTTGTGTTGTTAAAGTGCGAAGTATGGAAACCTGTGCAGACGGGAAAGCCTTAGCATTGGACGGTTGTGTTGTTAAAGTGCGAAGTATGGAACCCTGTGCAGACGGGGAAGCCTTAGCATTGGACGGTTGTGTTGTTAAAGTGCGAAGTATGGAACCCTGTGCAGACGGGAAAGCCTTAGCATTGAACGGTTGTGTTGTTAAAGTGCGAAGTATGGAAACCTGTGCAGACGGGAAAGCCTTAGCATTGAACGGTTGTGTTGTTAAAGTGCGAAGTATGGAACCCTGTGCAGACGGGAAAGCCTTAGCATTGAACGGTTGTGTTGTTAAAGTGCCAAGTATGGAACCCTGTGCAGACGGGGAAGCCTTAGCATTGAACGGTTGTGTTGTTAAAGTGCGAAGTATGGAACCCTGTGCAGACGGGAAAGCCTTAGCATTGAACGGTTGTGTTGTTAAAGTGCGAAGTATGGAACCCTGTGCAGACGGGGAAGCCTTAGCATTGGACGGTTTTGTTGTTGAAGTGCGAAGTATGGAACCCTGCGCAGACGGAGAAGCCTTAGCATTGAAAGGTTGTGTTGTTAAAGTGCGAAGTATGGAAACCTGTGCAGACGGGAAAGCCTTAGCATTGGACGGTTGTGTTGTTAAAGTGCGAAGTATGGAACCCTGTGCAGACGGGGAAGCCTTAGCATTGGACGGTTGTGTTGTTAAAGTGCGAAGTATGGAACCCTGTGCAGACGGGAAAGCCTTAGCATTGAACGGTTGTGTTGTTAAAGTGCAAAGTATGGAAACCTGTGCAGACGGGAAAGCCTTAGCATTGAACGGTTGTGTTGTTAAAGTGCGAAGTATGGAACCCTGTGCAGACGGGAAAGCCTTAGCATTGAACGGTTGTGTTGTTAAAGTGCCAAGTATGGAACCCTGTGCAGACGGGGAAGCCTTAGCATTGAACGGTTGTGTTGTTAAAGTGCGAAGTATGGAACCCTGTGCAGACGGGGAAGCCTTAGCATTGAACGGTTGTGTTGTTGAAGTGCGAAGTATGGAACCCTGCGCAGACGGGGAAGCCTTAGCATTGAACGGTTGTGTTGTTAAAGTGCGAAGTATGGAACCCTGCGCAGACGGGGAAGCCTTAGCATTGAACGGTTGTGTTGTTAAAGTGAGAAGTATGGAACCCTGCGCAGACGGGGAAGCCTTAGCATTGAACGGTTGTGTTGTTAAAGTGCGAAGTATGGAACCCTGCGCAGACGGGGAAGCCTTAGCATTGAACGGTTGTGTTGTTAAAGAGCGAAGTATGGAACCCTGTGCAGACGGGGAAGCCTTAGCATTGAACGGTTGTGTTGTTAAAGAGCGAAGTATGGAACCCTGCGCAGACGGGGAAGCCTTAGCATTGAACGGTTGTGTTGTTAAAGTGCGAAGTATGGAACCCTGCGCAGACGGGGAAGCCTTAGCATTGAACGGTTGTGTTGTTAAAGTGAGAAGTATGGAACCCTGCGCAGACGGGGAAGCCTTAGCATTGAACGGTTGTGTTGTTAAAGTGCGAAGTATGGAACCCTGCGCAGATGGGGAAGCCTTAGCATTGAACGGTTGTGTTGTTAAAGAGCGAAGTATGGAACCCTGTGCAGACGGGGAAGCCTTAGCATTGAACGGTTGTGTTGTTAAAGAGCGAAGTATGGAACCCTGCGCAGACGGGGAAGCCTTAGCATTGAACGGTTGTGTTGTTAAAGTGCGAAGTATGGAACCCTGTGCAGACGGGGAAGCCTTAGCATTGAACGGTTGTGTTGTTAAAGTGAGAAGTATGGAACCCTGCACAGACGGGGAAGCCTTAGCATTGAACGGTTATGTTGTTAAAGTGCGAAGTATGGAACCCTGCGCAGACGGGGAAGCCTTAGCATTGAACGGTTATGTTGTTAAAGTGCAAAGTATGGAACCCTGCGCAGACGGGGAAGCCTTAGCATTGAACGGTTGTGTTGTTAAAGTGCGAAGTATGGAACCCTGTGCAGACGGGGAAGCCTTAGCATTGAACGGTTGTGTTGTTAAAGTGAGAAGTATGGAACCCTGCACAGACGGGGAAGCCTTAGCATTCAACGGTTATGTTGTTAAAGTGCCAAGTGTGGAACCCTGTGCAGACGGGGAAGCCTTAGCATTGAACGGTTGTGTTGTTAAAGTGCAAAGTATGGAACCCTGCGCAGACGGGGAAGCCTTAGCATTGGACGGTTGTGTTGTTAAAGTGTGAAGTATGGAACCCTGCGCAGACGGGGAAGCCTTAGCATTGAACGGTTGTGTTGTTAAAGTACAAAGTATGGAACCCTGCGCAGATGGGGAAGCCTTAGCATTGGACGGTTGTGTTGTTAAAGTGCGAAGTATGGAACCCTGCGCAGAGTACACAGTTCTTCTTTCATTCACACAACACTAATTTCTAAAGAAGGGCAGATTGGGAGGGAACGACTGTCCCACTTCCCGCCGCGAGTTTAATGGTTCTTTATCTCTCAAATCCTGCATTCATTTCATTTACGTTCCGTGCAGAACAAACCGCTTACAAATCATTAGCTAAGGTCAATCTGCCTGGAAGCTTCACTAAGTTATGTTTGCAATTAGTATTCTGCAATTAAAAAAACTCAGCACAAAACCACACCTTAATTTAATAATAAGCAACGGCGAGCAGAAATAGTATAATGGAAAGTTCAGAGCAGCAGTAAACACGTTTGTTCAAAAAATGTCTCAGTTGGATACCTTTACAACTGTAAATTAGTTTTTGATATAATATAGGTGGCTGTGAGTCTTTCGGGCTGTATGGCCATGTTCTCTCCTGACGTTTCAACCACATCTGTGGCAGGCATCCTCAGTGCTTTCTCACACCCTGGACACTATTCCATAATATATATGTGTGTGTGTAAAATATATAAACCCTACTTGCCTACTTTCCAACATACCTCACAACTTCAGAGGATGCTTGCCATGGATGAGGGTAAAACGTCGGGAGAGAATGCTTCTGGAACATGGCCAGACAGCCCAAAAGACTCACAGCAAACCAGTGATTCCGGCCATGAAATCCTTTGACAATACATTTAATATAATAAACACTATTTCTCACCAATAATACACATGCTGTTGTGTAGTCTTGTGCAATCCAGGTAAAACTTGACACTTGAGAGGCGCTCAGCTGCAGGCAGGTGCGCGTTTAAGGAGGCTTCTTACTTGTTTCTTACTCTAGAGGAGGCGCTCGGCTGCAGGCGGGCCCGCACACCACACACACTTTGCGAGTCAAGGAAGCAAGTTTACCTTCGAAGTGGCGCTCGGCTGCAGGCAGGTGTGCGTGTTCTCTGGGCCTGCAAGCCACACACAATTTCCAAGTCAAGGAGACAAGTTTGTTCTAGAGGCGGCGCTCGGCTGCATGCTGGCATGCATGCTTTCTGGGCCTGCATGCCACACACACTTTCCAAGGCAAGGAGGCAGGTTTACTCTAGACGAAGCGCTCAGCTGCAGGCAGGCATGCGTGTGTGCTTTCTGGTCCTGCACACCACACACACTTTCCAAGGCAAGGAGGCAAGGTCTCTAACTCCAGAGAAGGCGCTCGGCTGCAGGCAGGCAGGTGTGTGTGCTTTCTGGGCCTGCACGCCACACACACTTTTCAAGGCAAGGAGGCAAGGTCTCTAACTCCAGAGGAGGTGCTCAGCTGCAGGCAGGCATGCGTGTTTTCTGGGCCTGCATACCACACACACACTTTTCAAGGCAAGGAGGCAAGTTCTCTAACTCCAGAGAAGGCGCTCGGCTGCAGGCAGGCAGGTGTGTGTGCTTTCTGGGCCTGCATGCCACACACACACTTTCCAAGGCAAGGAGGCAAGGTCTCTAACTCCAGAGAAGGCGCTCGGCTGCAGGCAGGCAGGTGTGTGTGCTTTCTGGGCCTGCATGCCACACACACACTTTCCAAGGCAAGGAGGCAAGGTCTCTAACTCCAGAGAAGGCGCTCGGCTGCAGGCAGGCAGGTGTGTGTGCTTTCTGGGCCTGCATGCCACACACACACTTTCCAAGGCAAGGAGGCAAGGTCTCTAACTCCAGAGAAGGCGCTCAGCTGCAGGCAGGCAGGTGTGTGTGCTTTCTGGGCCTGCATGCCACACACACACTTTCCAAGGCAAGGAGGCAAGTTCTCTTACTCCAGAGAAGGCGCTCGGCTGCAGGCAGGCAGGTGTGTGTGCTTTCTGGGCCTGCATGCCACACACACACTTTCCAAGGCAAGGAGGCAAGTTCTCTTACTCCAGAGAAGGCGCTCGGCTGCAGGCAGGCAGGTGTGTGTGCTTTCTGGGCCTGCATGCCACACACACACTTTCCAAGGCAAGGAGGCAAGTTCTCTTACTCCAGAGAAGGCGCTCGGCTGCAGGCAGGCAGGTGTGTGTGCTTTCTGGGCCTGCATGCCACACACACACTTTCCAAGGCAAGGAGGCAAGTTCTCTTACTCCAGAGAAGGCCCTGTTACGTGTTCCCGAAGATAGCGAAAGTAACAAAACAACGGATGTAACAAAGCAGAACGGATTTCGCCAAGAAGCAGGAAAACGTCTGTGCCTCCCGAATGCATACACCATGACATCCTTCATCCTATAAATCCTTCTCAAGATTTGTAACTTCGTGGAGCTATTATTTCTCCCGGGGCAAGTTTGCCCATCACTACTTTTGTACGATTTGAAATCACAGCTTTTGCATTGATTAATGAGGAGCAGCCATGTTGAAGATTAAACCAAAAAAAATAATAATCAAATTGATGGCACTTTTATGAAATCAACTGGCTTCTTTGCCAGTAAGAAAAAGATGTTAAGGAGAACAAAGTGTGACCTTGTTGGAATCCTGTTTGTGATGGTGATGGAGAGCGTTCACGGGGGCAGAAAGTGTGTCAGCCTTCTTGAGAAATACGGGCAGATACTTCGGAAATTCAGCCAAGGAGAATTTCAGAGCCTTCTGTCAAACCTTCCGTGGCCAGAGGTCTTTCTTTGAATCCTAACAGCCAGAAGTTACCCCACTTAAACCATTTTTGTTCTGGAAGCCAAAGGGAATTTCCTTATCATTGAACTCTTTGCCATATTTCTTTTAAAATACCTCCACGGGCAGGAGTGATGATCCAAATTATTCATTAAAATAAATAAATCTATCTTTATTGCAGCTGGTTAGTAGCCAGCTGCAATAAATCACTACTGACCGAGAGGTCATGAGATCGAAGCCCGGGTCGGATTAAGCTCCCAACCATTAAATAGCCTAGCTTGCTGTTGACCCAAGCAGCTTGAAAGACAGTTGCATCTGTCGAGTAGGAAATTTAGGTACTGCTTTATGCGGGGAGGCTAATTTAACTAATTTACGGCACCATTAAAAACTTCCAGCAACGTGCAGAAAGGAATGAGGAAGTACTACCATCAAGGACTCGGTGTCACAAGTGGAAGGTGAAGCATCATCTCCCCCTGTGGCCGAAAACAGGCATACCCTCATGAAGCTGGAACCTGGAAAATGTTACATTGTCTCTGTGTCTGTCTATATGTCTTAATGGCATTGAATGTTTGTCATGTAGATGTGTGCCCTGAGTCAGGTTACATTCTAGTTCAATATTGTGTTATCAAAGGCTTTCATGGCTGGAATCACTGGGCGGCTGTGTTGTCTGGGCTGCCTGGCCATGTTCCAGCAGCATTCTCTCCTGACGTTTCACCTACATCTAGGGCAGGCATCCTCAGAGGTTGTGAGTGAGGTCTGTTGGAAACTAGATAAGGCCATTCCGGATCTCAAAAAAAAAATTCCCGAATTCCATATCATAAAATGGAATTGTGAACAGCCTTCCCATTGCCATCAATGGTCCGAAAAAATTTGTTTTATTTTTGGACATGAGATAATTTTGAGAAGATTCTTTTTTCCCTAAAATCAAAGTTTGGAGTTCGCCTGCACCTCACATTCGATGGCGGCTTAGATTCAATAAAATATTTGACCTTTGATATTGACACATCATACAATACAATGATTCCTTTTTCATCTACAGATATCGTGCGTCAATATTTTCTCCCTCTCCCTAACCACTTCTCCAGTTCATAAAGACATATATCCTGTTCCTGTCAATCACAATCACTATATATATAAATTGTCTTTCTAATAATAACATCCTGTATATATGTAAATCATAACCTTCAATACTCATTTTTCCATAATCTCCCTTGAGCCAATGGAGCTTTAAGTTTCATATTGCCTTTATTAATATCAGTAATAAATGACTTTCAAAAGGTCTCAAAATACATATTATTTTGTTTCCTTTCCTGCTATTCTTCCTCCGTGTGTTATTTTTCAAGGGGAAAAAACCTCTGGCCTGTTGGGCGAGCGGGCTTATTAACAAAAGACCCTCCCCTTAAGCATATAGTAGAGTGTAATGAAGTACGGATTTTGGTTTACAGATGTTATGTTCAATTGTGTGTTTATGTTTTAAAAGGGTAAGTATTACAGTTATTGCATCTCAGCACTCAGAGGCTGGTTGCCATGGAGAAGTAGGCGGAGCCAACTGCCGTTTAGTTGAAGAAGTGCAGAGTTTAAAAAAGAGAGTCAGTCTGTGCTCTGATGAGGTACAGGGAAGATTGATTCAAGGTTGATGGGATCAAGGAGACTCAATTGTTCGTTTTGAGTCGGTTTTAAATAAGTTTGGTGACTTATTTAATGTGGTCTGTGTCCCGGAAAGGCACAGAGAATCTGTGATAGTATATCACAGGGGTGACTGTGGTTTGAAGTCACTGGATAGTCCAAGTTTCAGACTTTGGGAACCAATCCCAGCTGGACTAACAGAGATCCATTGAAGTAACAGTTAGAAAGGAGCAGAGGAAGAAGTTTTAACTACTTTAAGTAAAAGAAGTGATACTTTAGAGAGTTTGATTCATCTCATTCTAGTGTTGTAACTGTTAATAAGAATACCTCTAAGTGAGAAACAACATTGTAACCACTAAGCTCTGTGCCTGAGTAAACTTGTTATTGTTCTTCCAACATCTAAGCCTCTGTTGCATATATTCTAAACCAAGTTACGCTACCATCTAAAGTGAATACGAAGAAGAAGAAAGAAAAAAAAAGTAAAAGGTCTCCTCCCTGAGTCTTTGGTGGTTGCATCTTTCCAAATTGGTGTTAGTTGTTCATAGTCCTTTACAAATTGGTGGCAGTAGTTATAAATTCCTTACACAGTTATTGCATCTCAGCACTCTGAGGCTGGTTGCCATGGAGAAGTAGGCGGAGCCAACTGCCGTTGAGTTGAAGAAGTGCAGAGTTTAAAAAAGAAAGTCAGTCTGTGCTCTGATGAGGCACAGGGATGAGCTCTGTGCTCTGATGAGGCACTTGAACAACACAACCGTCCAATGCTAAGGCTTCCTTAGGAGAGTCAATTGAACAAGTCACGACCTGCCGCAAACCAGGACTGCCATCTGTAGAGGAGTTACATTATTATTTCCATGAGGCCGAGAGAGTATAACGTGCCATGCAATGGATTTCCTTTGCAGAATGAGGATTCAAACCCTAGTCTTCAGAGTCGTAGGCCCATACTCCCTCTACAACTTCCAATTCGCTGTAACCTAACTTCCCTTTCTTTCTCAATTTGAATATAAACGAAGCCTCGTTTTGATTCCTTTCTACCTCTGCTGGTGGGTAATCTTTGCCGCTCTGTATCATAGCTATCTATCACCTTCCGCAGATGTTGCATTCTGTGTCTGGGTGGGGGAGGAAGCAAGTCTGTGCCATTTATTTGCACACAATTTTATTTATTTATTTATTTACAGTATTTATATTCCGCCCTTCTCACCCCGAAGGGGACTCAGGGCGGATCACATTATAACACACATAGGGCAAACATTCAATGCCCATAAACACATCAAACAGAGACAGAAAGAGACACGCAGAGGCAAGTTAACCTTCTTCTGAGGGGATGTTCGATTCTGGCCACAGGGGGGAGCAGCTGCTTCATCATCCACACTGATGGCACTTCCTCATTCCAGGTCGTAAATTAGTTAATCTTGCCTCCCCACTTTATAAGTGGTACCTTATCTCCTACTTGATAGATGTAACTATCTTTCGGGTTGCTAGGTCAGCAACGAGCAGGGGCTATTTTTTATTTTTAATTGACGGGTGCTCACCCCGCCGCGGGCTGGCCTCGAACTCATGACCTCATGGTCAGAGTGATTTAAGGCAGCTGCTCAACAGCTGCGCCACAATTCTTTTCCCCGAAAGAGTCGTCCAAGTCGTTGTGTCTTATTCAGGGCACCGTTGAGTTAGTGATACATGTGCGATACAAAGCAAAATGAAAGGTAGCGAGATATCTATGTATGCAAAAAAAAAGGGATAAATTAATGAAACTAGGAAGGACAAAAGAACTTCCATTGTTTCTTGCCAAGAAGCCGCGGCCAAGTCAATAAATCAACCTGCATTCAGGACATTCAGCTGCCGACTTTCCTGGTTGACTAATGCTCCGTTAGTGATAAAGTGGATTTAAGCGGCCATGCAAGACAAAATGCCTGTCAGAGAGAGTCCTTCTTTTATTGAGATAAATGACACCCCATGCCTAATTATTTTTTTACGGGAAGGAACTTTGGAAAATGCTCCAAGGCTCTGAGAAAAATCACATCTCTTCCCCTTGGAATCCACAAGCAAAAGCAAGACATATGTACAATCTCAACATGCTTGTTATATTTAAAAGGATGAATAATTCAGAGGTGATTGAAACGTCCAGACTGAATAACAGAGTGTTCAGGCTATTTCCATGAGGATGGTGCTATGATTCACTGCACTGTGGCTAGGATGGACTGTTTGCCTCGGTGGCTTTTCCTGAGTTTCTGAGTTATCTTTTCCCCATTGACCACGATAAGAAGAAAAGCTCGGAGGCTCTGGAGGTACATAATGGGTTGCGCAAGGTCCCCTGGGTCTTTTCCTATTTCGTCTTGATATGATCTGGTTTATTCCCGGGTTTAAAGGAGCTAATAATGACTGCGACCAATTTGTAAAGATACAACCACCAAAGACTCAGAGAAGAAACCTTTTACCTTTTTTTCTTTCTTCTTCTTATTCACTTTAGATGGTAACGTAACTTGGTTTATAATATATGCGACTTAGATGTTGGAAGAACAATAACAAGTTTATTCAGGCACAGAGCTTAGTGGTTACAATATTGTTTCTCACTTGGAGGTATTTTTATTAACAGTTACAATACTAGAATGAGGTGAGTCAAACTCCCTAAAGTGTCACTTCTTTTACTTAAAGTAGTTAGAACTTCTTTCTTTGCTACTTTTAAACCGCAGTCACCCCTGTGATATACTATCACAGATTCTCTGTTCCTTACCAGTACACAGACTACATTAAATAAGTCACCCAACTTATTTTAAACTGACTCAAAATGAACAATTGAGTCTCCTTGATCCCCTCAACCTAGGATCAATCTTCCCTGTGCCTCATCAGAGCACAGACTGACTCTCTTTTTTAAACTCTGCACTTCTTCAACAAAATGGCTGTTGGCTCTACCTACTTCTCCATGGCAACCAGCCTCTGAGTGCTGAGATAACTGTAATACTTACCCTTTTAAAACACAAACACACAATTAAACATAACATCTGTATACCAAAAATTCGTACTTCATTACACCGGGAACCTGTCCTTGTATGTGTCACCAGACCTGACCCATCCCTGGGACTCCCACTGAAATGACAAACACTCTAAGCATCCTTTGATTCTTCTGGACTGGTACCCTTTGTATTGACCAGAGCTGGAATATCAAAAACTCACTTCAGCCCATTATCGCTTGCCTCACCGCATTCCTCATCGACCATGCCACTCTCTGAGGCAGATAATAATAATAATAATAATAATAATAATAATAAACTCCTCAAAACACAGCAGACAAAGAATCAGTACAAGAAAACCGCACTACAAACTAGAGCTGACAGCTGGCACAAGAACTGGAGTCCTAGGAGCTAGCTACAGGGAGCCTATGATGCCTCTCCTGAAGCAGCTCCACTGGCTGCTGATAATAATAATAATAATAATTAAATAAATAAATGCAGACTGTGCAAGGAAGCTGACGAAACCATGGATCCTATCCTCAGCTGCTGTAAGAAAATCGCACAGACAGACTACAAACAGAGGCACAACTATGTGGCCCAAATGATTCATTGGAACTTATGCCTCAAGTCCCACCTCCCAGCAGCAAAGAACTGATGGGATCACAAACTTGCAAAATATTGGAGAATGAGCACGCAAAGAGACTGTGGGACTTCCGAATCCAGACTGACAAATCTAAGCCACCATCGAAGCTAAGCTGCACCCCAGTTTTGGAGACACTCAAATGGGGAAAATGTGTCTTACAAACTGTGCAATATGCTAATAAATTAGATTTATTTCAGTGCAGAGATGCAACAGTTAATTCAACAATTCTACTTTGTTTCTCAGATTCCTACCACTATGTTTAACTTTGCTTGTAGCTGTTTTTTACGAACATGGACGGGGACCAAGTTGTCGCAGCGACCTGCAGTATCGGTGCCATGTTTGTTGTCTTACAAGAGGCTCCTGCCAAGTGATATCTACAACAGATGTAAGATGGTTGCCTTGCTGGAAGATAAGATGCAACAGGTTGAGATCTGCGTAGGATCCACTTTGGCTTCGCTTTTGAGGAAAGAGTGGAGCCGACTCTTGCAGAAGGGCAAGGCACAAGGGATGCCTGGAGGGAGGGCAGCGAGGCTGAAACTAACTGTCAGGAGACATTTTCAGTCTTGGAGCTACGAGGGTTGAATGAAAAGTAATGCCTCCACCTTCGTAACTCCTTAGCAGATGGCAGTCTAATATGCGGCAGGTCCTGGCTTGTTCAGGACACTCTCCTCTACAGTTAGTTCCATTTGGTGGGAAGCCTTAGCATTGAACGGTTGTGTTGTTAAAGTGCGAAGTATCGAACCCTGCGCAGACGGGGAAGCCTTAGCATTGGACGGTTGTGTTGTTAAAATGCAAAGTATGGAACCCTGCGCAGACGGGGAAGCCTTAGCATTGGACGGTTGTGTTGTTAAAA
This sequence comes from Anolis carolinensis, assembly GCF_035594765.1. Taxonomy (NCBI): domain Eukaryota; kingdom Metazoa; phylum Chordata; class Lepidosauria; order Squamata; family Anolidae; genus Anolis; species Anolis carolinensis. Next base: position 19,440,493 of record NW_026943824.1, on the reverse strand, counting down.
TGCAAAGTATGGAACCCTGCGCAGACGGGGAAGCCTTAGCATTGAACGGTTGTGTTGTTAAAATGCAAAGTATGGAACCCTGCGCAGACGGGGAAGCCTTAGCATTGGACGGTTGTGTTGTTAAAATGCAAAGTATGGAACCCTGCGCAGACGGGGAAGCCTTAGCATTGAACGGTTGTGTTGTTAAAATGCAAAGTATCGAACCCTGCGCAGACGGGGAAGCCTTAGCATTGGACGGTTGTGTTGTTAAAATGCAAAGTATGGAACCCTGCGCAGACAGGGAAGCCTTAGCATTGGACGGTTGTGTTGTTAAAATGCAAAGTATGGAACCCTGCGCAGACGGGGAAGCCTTAGCATTGGACGGTTGTGTTGTTGAAGTGCCAAGTATGGAACCCTGTGCAGACGGGGAAGCCTTAGCATTGGACGGTTGTGTTGTTAAAATGCAAAGTATAGAACCCTGCGCAGACGGGGAAGCCTTAGCATTGAACGGTTGTGTTGTTAAAATGCAAAGTATCGAACCCTGCGCAGACGGGGAAGCCTTAGCATTGGACGGTTGTGTTGTTAAAATGCAAAGTATGGAACCCTGCGCAGACGGGGAAGCCTTAGCATTGAACGGTTGTGTTGTTAAAATGCAAAGTACGGAACCCTGCGCAGACGGGAAAGCCTTAGCATTGGACGGTTGTGTTGTTAAAGGGCGAAGTATGGAACCCTGCACAGACGGGAAAGCCTTAGCATTGGACGGTTGTGTTGTTGAAGTGCCAAGTACGGAACCCTGTGCAGACGGGGAAGCCTTAGCATTGAACGGTTGTGTTGTTAAAGGGCGAAGTATGGAACCCTGTGCAGACGGGAAAGCCTTAGCATTGAACGGTTGTGTTGTTAAAGGGCGAAGTATGGAACCCTGTGCAGACGGGGAAGCCTTAGCATTGAACGGTTGTGTTGTTAAAGGGCGAAGTATGGAACCCTGCGCAGACGGGGAAGCCTTAGCATTGAACGGTTGTGTTGTTAAGGGGCGAAGTATGGAACCCTGCGCAGACGGGGAAGCCTTAGCATTGAACGGTTGTGTTGTTAAAGGGCGAAGTATGGAACCCTGCGCAGACGGGAAAGCCTTAGCATTGAACGGTTGTGTTGTTAAAGTGCGAAGTATGGAACCCTGTGCAGACGGGGAAGCCTTAGCATTGAACGGTTGTGTTGTTAAAGGGCGAAGTATGGAACCCTGCGCAGACGGGGAAGCCTTAGCATTGGACGGTTGTGTTGTTAAAGTGCGAAGTATGGTGCTAAATTTGTAAATACAGTAATTACTACACAGCATTACTGAACTACTTTTTCTGTCAAATTTGTTGTATAATATGATGTTTTGGTGCTTAATTTGTAAAATGTTTTAATGTTTAATAGGCTTTTCCTTAATTATCCAACATATTTGCTTATCCAACGTTCTGCTGGCCCGTTTATGTTGGATAAGCGAGACTCTACTGTATATATATTTATTTATTATTTATTTTCTTCTTCTTTTTTCCTCTTTTTTATTTCATCCTCTATTTTTCCTTTGCTTTCCTATACCCCATACTGTTCTCGCTCTTTTATATGTAAAAAAACATTGAATTAAATTTTTTTAAAAAAAAGAAGTGCATAGCCGGCCCATTTATGTTGGATAAGTGAGACTCTACAGTATATATATTTATTTTTTATTTATTTTCTTCTTCTTTTTTTCTCTTTTTTATTTCATCCTCTATTTTTCCTTTGCTTTCCTATACCCCATACTGTTCTCGCTCTTTTATATGTAAAGAAACATTGAATAAAAAATTATTTTAAAAAGAAGTGCCTAGCATCCTATGCTAATGCACACTCCCAAAGGTAATTTTATAAGACTCGTCAAATGCAAGAAACTAAGCAATTATTAATCTCCTGCACAGCTCAGTAATCTAATTCTAAAAGACAGAAAAATATATCAGTTGGGGATATAATAGAATTAGTGGCGACAGAACTCTGAGCATTGATTTCTGGCTCTCAGTCAACACACCGAAAGGCTTCTTGCTAAGGATCTCGGTGCTTTTTCCCATCAAGCCCAGACTGAATGCTCGTTTGAATCTACTTGACTTTAAGCATTTTGTAGCTCGAGGCTTAATTGCCATTGCCTCCAAATTCCCACCGCCTTCCTCAATCCATTCACTAACCATTTAAAGGATGCGGCTATTGTTCTGAATGTAAACATGCAACATGCTCATAGCAATAGCTCCTCGCTAGGGGAAAAGGGCTCGCATGGAACTCCTTATAGGACTTGTCTTCATACCTGGTTGCTGTGAATGGTAAAGCCATTTGGCTCATAATGATCAGGATCAATTCCTCTCTTAATCAGGCTCACACAATGGGCCCTGGATGTGAAAGGCCCAGAGGAGAAACCGAGGAATAAGAGACATTAAATCAACTTGTACGAGGGTTGAATGGGCTTATGTATCCTTTTCATAATAATAGAGTAAAATACTGTATATACTCGTGATGAAGGTGTATTGGGAAAATATAATACAGTAGAGTCTCACTTATCCAACATAAACGGGCCGGCAGAACGTTGGATAAGCGAATATGTTGGATAATAAGGAGAGATTAAGGAAAAGCCTATCAAACATCAAAATAGGTTATGATTTTACAAATTAAGCACCAAAACATCATGTTATACAACAAATTTGACAGAAAAAGTAGTTCAATACGCAGTAATGCTATGTAGTAATTACTGTATTTACGAATTTAACACCAAAATATCACGATGTATTGAAAACATTGACTACAAAAATGCGTTGGATAATCCAGAACGTTGGATAAGCGAGTGTTGGATAAGTGAGACTCTACTGTACTTGTATTGGAAACTATATATTGAATGTAATCATATTAAAAATAGGAATAGGAAAAATGTAATCACAAGCAGATTGTGTGCATATAGCCCCCAAAATACACTCTGCTCAGCAAATAACTGTCTCCCCATAAGCAGAGACCAAAGTTCACCCTGAGTGCCAGAGACATAGGTTAAGTGTCAACAAGAATAGATAAGCTAATGGACAAAAGACAAATTAAGGCTTTTTGGGATGTCAAGATAAGACCTGGTGCCATGTAGGAGTGCTAATGACTCTCTGACAAGCTAAGGTAAGGGGGAATTCCTTAATTAATGTGTATCCTGAGAGCTTAGATGGGAATTCCTTAGATAAGGCCTAATGGAGGGTCAGAGGTCTTGAAAGTAGTCTATATTTTAGGAAAGTGCAAAAATAGCTTTTAGTAAAGTGCCTTTTTTGACACTAATTGGTGATGGATAATGCCTGTATGACGTAAATAGATGAATGCAAAAATAGTATAAAAGGACCTGTGTTTCTTTGTTCTGTACCTTTGCTTTCCTGATTACAGGAGAAGGTCCTTTTCTTATTGCTTATTCTCTCTGGCCACTGAGAATAAACGTCTTATCCAGTGTTGGATAAGTGAGACTTTACTGTATTAATGTGATTTCAGCTCTGCTAAAATTTCAGGTTCAGGGCCCGGAGTATCTGGCTCCCAAAGGATCAAATGAGACAAAGGCAAAAACAGAAGTATTTATTCCCTTTGGCCAAAGAGGATGTCAGCAGAGTCTGCATCCTTCCATACTTTGTTTTTTAACATTATTATTATTATTATTATTATTATTATTATTATTATTATTACTATGGCAACGAACTAACCTCCCATTTCTCCAATATGGTTTGGGAAGGGAAGGCTGTGACTCCGATGCATTAAAACAAATCATTAATTGTGTAAGCAGCATCATTTCTATCCTGGTCCTGTAGCTCTAATACAAAAAAAAAACCAAATTAAAATCTGTAAATTAAAGAGAGCTCTCCAAACTTTTGATGAAAACGATAAAGATGCCTGCATACATAAAGCTAATAATGAAGACTAATTAATGGAGACATCTTCCACCTAAAATGGAACATTCTTGCCTACCACCCAAACGAAATGCTCTGCTATGAGATTAACCCCAGAGCAAGGACGTTCCTGGCCCTCGGGAAAGCACTTTTCCATTGGGGGAAAGAGCAAGGGCTTGCTGTCTCTATCTATGTTCCAGCAGAGACGCTTTCTTTGTTGAGGGCCATCTCATGCCAATCTTGGGAGCGAAGCGGAGTCCGCTTGCTTGGGACAGGAGACTGGCAATGCAGGAAAACGGGGATGGCACGGATCTGAGCTGGTCTTTGTTGCCAAGGCAGCCGTCGACAGGCATCTAGGGTTCCGGAACCGGCTGCCACAGCAACAAAGAAAAACACAGGAAACAGGGACCATCCAATGCAACCAAATCAGGTTCAACTTGATGGTCTCGTCCAGGCATGGACAAACCTCTCCCCTCCTGCAATTCCTAACAGCCGCGAACCTAATGTGCATCCTAATTTTAGAGAGGTGATTTGTTGGAAATAGCAACCTTCTCGAGCCTCTCAAGAGACAAAAATACCACTAAGCAGATTTTTTTTTAAAGCAACATACGAGGGTTGAATGAAAAGTAATGCCTCCACCTTCGTTACTTGGGTTTGGATGGGAATATTTTAATAAATCGAATGCAGAAATAATCCTTAGAATGTGCTCCTTAACTACCACTATTCACTTTTCCACATCATCACCAGACAGTTGGATACATTTCTGCCAACGATGAGCAAGTTTTCTGAAGCCATCACAGAAGAAGTCAACACTCTGTTTCCGCAACCAGCGTCTCACAGGACCCATCGTGCACAGATCTTCCAAGCAAAGCAATAATATGACCCACACGTTCTTATGCTTGAAATTTTTCTCTGAGTGATGGCGAAACCTCCCAGTTTTGTGCCAAATTTGGTCCAGATCCATTGTTGTTTGGGTTCACAGTGCTCTCTGGATGTAGGTGAACTGCATCTCCCCTAAATCACTGTCAGTATTTTATGTTGGTTGAGGGGGTTCTGTATGGGAAGTTTGGCCCAATTCTATCGATGGATTTGAACCAAAACTTGGCAAACTGAACTCCCAAGACCAACAGAAAAAACTGGAAGGGTTTGGTGGTTTTGGAGTTGTAGTTCACCTACATGCAGAGAGCACTGCGGACTCAAACAATGATGGATCTGGACCAAACTTGGCACGAATACTCAATACACCCAAATGTGAACACTGGTGGAGTTTGGGGAAAATAGACCTTGACATTTGGGAATTGTAGTTGCTGGGATTTATAGTTCGCCTTCAGTCAAAGAGTATTCTGAACTCCACTAATGATGGAATTGAACCATTGTTGACACACAGACACACAGAACTCCCATGACCAACAGAAACTACTGGAAGGGTTTGGTGGTCATTGACCTTGAGTTTGGGAGTTGTAGTTCACCTACATCCAGAGAGCACTGAGGACTCAAACAATGATGGATCTGGACCAAACTTGGCACAAATACTCAATACACCCAAATGTGAACACTTGTGACGCCCCTGGCTGCGAGAGCACTGGTAACCAATACACCGAGGCCAATAAACAGTCTAATATCTTTATTAAGGAATTAAGTAATTAAAACGAAAACAAGTAGAAAGTATAGTCCATCAATAGACCTTTCAGGAAAGGTCAAATATAGTCCAGTAGTATATTGTCCAATATATAATATTAGAGTTTAAAGTTTGTAATCCAAAACCGAAACGCACTCAAACTTCCAAGCAGTTTGAGTGGAGAAAACGTCCAAGTCTATCACTAGAGTTCAAAGCAAGTCCAAAGGCAAGGAATTGAAGACAAGGCTGGATACACGGCACGACAAGACAAGACTGGATTCACGGCAAGACAAGTCAAGGAACACGGCTTGGCAAGGCACGGCAAGGCTGGAAAGCAGTGGACTTAAACTTGGTTGGAAGCGAAGTTAATCCTCCAAACTGACACGTTGACTCCGCGCTGGCTAGCCAGTGCACAGAACTTTTAAGGAACTTCAAATCTCTTCACAGAGCAGGTGTCCAAATGCTCTTTTCCCAAGGGAAAAGAGCTAAAACAACATCTTCACCAGATGCGATCCTCCCCGAGAGTTCTCAGGGGAAAATAGGTTAATCAGAAGATTCCTTTGCTGCTAATCGCGCGCTTCGTCTTTGTCCAGCTTTCTCCTGTCTGTTCGTTTGCACAAACATTTTCCTATCAAAGGGAGGAGAGCTGGGAAGAGACGACTCCGTTCCAAGGTCCTTTTTAATGAGCACTAAACTGGAATTGTCAATAGGGAACATCTGGAACGGGGAAGAGTCTTGCTGAATTGGCACTAAACTTGTTTCCTCATCGCTGTTGTCCACAATGGAGTCAGGTTCACGGCCCAAGGGTCCACGGGACATCACAACACTGGTGGAGTTTGGGGGAAATAGACCTTGACATTTGGGAGTTGTAGTTGCTGGGATTTATAGTTCGTCTACAATCAAAGAGCATTCTGAATCCCACCAATGATAGAATTTCCCACACAGAACCCCCATGACCAACACAAAATACTTTTCTCAGGCAAAAGTTTGAAGAATCCCTGGTCCAATGTATCTGAAAGGCACTCCGAGCTTGTTCTCTATCAATTCTCTGAAATGCACTTCAGTTCAAAGCGAGGACTGCTGACCGTCCTGCATGAAGCGAATGCCACTCCAAAGCACAAAAGAACCGCCGCGCGGTGGATATCGAGGACAAAAAGGAAGCCGCAGCAGGAACAGCGTGGCCATTTGTTTAAAAAATCATCATCTCGAGAAATCATTGTGTTGTCTCCCGCCATCATTTCTCATCCTTCCACTGGGACAATGACGTGGCTTCGACCAGAAAAGCGCCGAGGAAAAAATCTTTACATGCGGTTGGCATCCAAATTGGAGTGCTAATAGCCCTACGTACGTCCTTTTTGAAAACTCAAACGGCGAGGAACAAAGGCATGCGCTTAGTCGGATAAAGAGCAATTTACTCCCCTGAGATGGTTGCATTTGCCTGCATTTTCTGCCCTTAGAACTGGATACAATATTCCACTTGATATCCAACATTGTGACTCCTTGCCATTTGGAAAGCGTGGTTCCATCAAGGGCTGAGTCCTGGAAAAATACAACATTCTAGGCATGTCCGATCGATGAAAAATTGTTTCAATTCTCGTTTCTAAAGTAGGGGGCGCTGGCACTTCGAAATAGAAACTATTTCCGATTTTTTCACCCAAAAATTTTGGATATTTCCGAAAATTCATAATGATTCTAAATGTTTCTAAAATGGCGGGCGCGCATGCGCAATCGCCAAAAACCCCGGCATCCGGGGGGAGGACTTTTACAGGGCTCTCCCGCCCTCATTTCTGGAGCTATCCTCATCAAATTCGGTACAGTGGGAGAACACATTCAACAATCTTAGCTCAACAAATTGCAGAACGTTTCCTGTATCCTACAATTTTTGGCGAATTTTCATAACTTTTTATAATACACTAGCTGTGCCCAGCCACGCGTTGCTGTGGCAAAGTGGTGGTGGTATTGGTTAAAAGTTGTTGTGGAATTTTTATTTGACGTTATTTGTATTTTTTTTAATTAATTTTATTGTAACTTATCTTTTTTATTTATTATATTTTATTATTTTGTTGTATTATTTTTAGTTATTTTGTTATAGTATTTTATTCTATTAATTTTTTAGTGTTTGTAATTATTTTTATTGTATTATTTGTATTTATTTTATTTTTTATTCTTTTATTAACACTGGGCTGAGTGGGTTGCTAGGAGACCAAGTGGGCGGAGCTTAGCCTTCTAAGTGGCAGCAATTGGATAAAAACAATTATTGCTCTCCCTCTAAGTAGGACTTTATTTTTCTTTTCTTTTTGTTGTATCAACCTAGAGGCATGGATGATGGGTTGTGTTGTCAAATTTCGAGGTTGGGGGGCCTGCAGTTTTGTTGTTTTGTGGGTCGCCATGATGCCATCACTCATTTATATATATAGACTATTATAATACACTATATAACAGCCAGACCGGGCCCCTTCACCCTCTCTCTCCCTCAAGACACGAGGCTTGCTTGCTCTCCGTTTGTAGACCACCACCCTCTCTGTGCAAAGCCCAGCCATTTTAAAAAAAATTTGGGGAAAAAAAATAACGAAACATTAAGAGACAATTAGAGAATGGGCCAACAATGGTTCTAATTACATTGCCGGTTGTGCCGTGAGACGACGTCTCGGAATGCGTCTCAAAAAGCGAGAACAATCCGATATAAATCCGATATAAGATTCAAAACAACTTTTTGGACATACCTACAACATTCCCAACCAAGAGGGCGATTGAGATTTCCGATAGAATAGAAACAGACATGAAGGTTGAATGAAAAGTAATGCCTCCACCTTCGCTACTTGGGTTTGGATGGGAATATTTTAATATTTTTTTATTATTTATTTCCAACATTTATATCCCGCCCTTCTCACCCGAAGGGACTCAGGGCGGCGTACAAAATTGGCAACAATTCGATGCCGACACATAATTAAAACAGCAATGAAAATCCAATTATTAAAACAATATAAAAAAATATAAAACACATGATTAAAATCCATTCATCCAAAATCCTCGTGCTGTAGCCGTAAATCAGACCGGGTTGTCTTTATCATTTCATCTTCGAAAGCCATGTTTTCAGGGCTTTTCTAAAACTCAAAAGGGTAAATTGATTAATAAATCAAACGCAGAAATAATCCTCAGAATGTGCTCTTTAACGACCACTATTCACTTTTCCACATCATCACCAGACCATTGGATACATTTCTGCCAACGATGAACAAGTTTTCTGAAGCCGTCACAGAAGAAGTCGACACTCTGTTTCCGCAACCGGCGTCTCACAGTTCTCTCACATCCGATAGCCAAGCAAAGCAATAAGGTGACCCACACTTTATTGTGAAATTTTGCTTGAAATTTCTCTCTGAGTGATACTACGATCGTCCTGAATCAATCTGTCAATCTTTTGCTTGTGAAACTCGGTGGTTGCTGTCACAGGATGTCCGACTCTTTGTCACGCAAGTCAGATGTTCCCACCTCAACATCTTTAAACTTACTCGCCCAACAACGCTCAGGACTCACATCAACACAATCCCCATAAACAGCTTCAATTATCTGATGAATTTCCTTTAGAGTGACACCTTCTGCTCTCAAGAAGTCAGTGACTGCACGTTACTTAAGTTGCACTGACCGACCGTCTGCGCAGGGTTCCATACTTCCCACTTTAACAACACAACCGTTCAATGCTAAGGCTTCTCCGTCTGCGTAGGGTTTCATACTTCCCACTTTAACAACACAACCGTTCAATGCTAAGGCTTCTCCGTCTGCGTAGGGTTTCATACTTCCCACTTTAACAACACAACCGTCCAATGCTAAGGCTTCCCTGTCTGCGTAGGGTTTCATACTTCCCACTTTAACAACACAACCGTTCAATGCTAAGGCTTCTCCGTCTGCATAGGGTTCCACACTTCGCCCTTTAACAACACAACCATTCAATGCTAAGGCTTCTCCGTCTGCACAGGGTTCCATACTTCGCGCTTTAACAACACAACCGTTCAATGCTAAGGCTTCCCCGTCTGCACAGGGTTCCATAGTTCTCACTTTAACAACACAACCGTTCAATGCTAAGGCTTCCCGCCAAATGGAACTGTAGAGGAGAGTCTACTGAACAAACCAGGACCTGCCATCTCTTGAGGAGTTACGAAGGTGGAGGCATTACTTTTCATTCAACCCTCATATGTTGTGCTCTGCCCTGAGTCCCCTTTGGGGTGAGAAGGGTGGAATATAAATGATTTAAATAAGTAAATTGGTGGTCCAGAAAAGCCTAGCACACACTAAACTGGAGGAATAAACCTTTGTTTGGAACGAAGGATGACCCGGATGGCGGAGGGAGAGAGGAGCGCTTCCTAGACTCTGCCTCCGGCGATGCAGACCTAGCAGATTATTATTCATTCCATCCGTCAGGTTCAGTTACTGTCAGAGTTTTCCTAGAACGTCAGGAAGAAGTTACAGGAGAATTAGACAAGTCTGACAGAAATACCACTGGAAATGAAACTTGGAGCGGAAATGTCATCCAGCCCGTTTGTCTCACGTGATGGCTTCTTTAGGGCAATTCTCTAAGCTCGCTTACACTTTTACCTGCTCCGAGGATGTCGGTTGTACATTTCTAAGGTTCTAAAACAGGCATGGGCAAACTTTGGTCCTCCAGGTGTTTTGGACTCCAACTCCTGGTCTGATAAGGCACAGTGAAGACTGATCCTAGGTTAAGGGAATCAGGGTGACTCAATTGGTCATTTTGAGTCAGTTTAAAGTAAGTTTAGTGACTTATTTGGTATAATCTGTGTCCTGGTAAGGAACAGAGAATCTGTGATAGCAGATCACAGGGGTGACTGTGGTATAAAAGTGGCTGAGGAAGAGGGTTTAACTACCTTATGTAAAAGAAGTTATACTTTAAAGAGTTGATTCATCTTATTCAAGAATTGTAACTGTTAATAAGAATACCTCTTCATGAGAAACATCATTGTAACCACTAAGCTTGGTGCCTGAATAAACTTGTTCTTGTTTTCCCAACATCGAAGCCTCTGTCATATATATTCTGAACCAAGTATGCTACCATCTCAAGTGAAAATAATAAGAAAAAAGGAATAAAAAGTAAAAAGTTTACTCCCTGATTCTTTGGTGGCTAGATCATTTCAATTGGTGGTTGCAACTTCAAAATTAGTAGCAGCCATAATTAGCCTTCACAATTTGGTGGCAACTGGGCTGTGGCGCAGCTGGCTAGTAACCAGCTGCAATAAATCATGAGTTCGAAGCCCGGGTCGGGTTAAGTCCCTGACCATTAAATAGCCCGGCTTGTTGTTGACCTATGCAGCCCCGAAAGACAGTTGCATCTGTCAAGTAGGGAAATTTAGGTACACTTTATGCAGGAGGCTAATTTAACTAATTTACAGCAAACTAAAAACAGCAAAGGAAAGACTTTCTGTATATATTTCAGATTCCAATATTAATGTCAAAAATACGTAGTATGATTTTACACAGGATTTGTGCTACATTAGAACAGTAAAGACAAATATCACTTAAGTAAAATAAACATTAAATATTAAATAACCAAAAAAAAAAAGGTGTAAACACTAAGCTAATCTGGGAATCTGCTATTGCAACACATCCAATGAAGTGGTTTAAAACCAGTATAAAAAAAGATTAGGACTAAGTACGTTCCAGTCTGCTTGGAATACACGAAGCTCATTCCAGAAGCATGCCAGCAAAATACGAGGAAAGGAATGAGGAAGTACAGCCACTAGTGGACGGTGAAGCAACAGCTCCCCCTGTGGCCGGAATCGTGAAGCTGGGAAAAAATGTTAAATGCCTCTGTGTCTGTCTATACTGTATGTTGTTTGTCTGTTGGCATTGAATGTTTGCCTTATATGTGTTCGAGGTGAGAAGGGCGGAATATAAACATTGTAAATAAATAAATTAATTAAATTAAGATCCTTTACAAGTGGTGGCAGCGGTGGGATATAAAAAAAAATTCCACCCGCCAGAAGGAGCTTCCCCGCTCTGCTCCTTCCTTTACACACACCCTTTTCAATCATTCAACGAGGCCAGGGCTCGCTCTTGGTATGCAAGCGCACACTCTTAATTTGAAGACATAACAAACTTCAAAGTCTCTTTTAATCAGCCACTTGAAGGAGCAAACCCCCGCACGATTTCAAAGAAGAGGCCCCGAGCACAATTTAGTGAACAATTGCAAATAACCTTCATTGCACCCGCGGTAGTCATTACAGAAAGCGGATTTTGTTTATGGCAGCAACAACGTGCAACGATGCAGCCGTTGACAATTTAATCCAAACCTTTAAATGAAAACGCATGCAAGAGTTACGACTAAAGCCCAGGCCGCTTTGCGAAGCATTTCGCTCGGAGGCCGCTGAGCTAACTAGGTCTGAGCTTCCTGTGTTTAAAGTGTGGCAGCGAAGTGGCGAGGGAGCAAGAAGCGCTTCCAAGGGCAGGCACCACGATTTCACAAAGGCTGCCGGATAAACCCGGTTACTTCTCCTTTTAGCAATTATATTTGTATATATAACTACCGTATATACATAACAAATAACTAGTGGAGGCTTGAGGCACATCCCATTTACTGTATATACTCGAGTATAAGCCTAGTCCTAAAAGGCCTCTCAGGAGAGGTGTAGAGGCTCAGCCCTATCTCAGGCTCTTGGAAGGAGGCCCCGCCCCCTCCTCTAGCCCCGCCCTCTGTGTCCCAACAAGCGCCTCAGGAGAAGTATAGATGCTCAGCCCTGTCTCAGGCTCTTGGGAAGAGGCCCCGCCCCCACTCCTAGTTCTGCCCTTTAGTCCTAAAAGTCTTCTCAGGAGAGGTATAGAGGCTCAGCCCTGTCTTGCGCTCTTGGGAAGAGGCCCCGCCCCCACCCCTAGCCCCGCCCTTTAGTCCTAAAAGTCTTCTCAGGAGAGGTATAGAGGCTCAGCCCTGTCTTGCGCTCTTGGGAAGAGGCCCCGCCCCCACCCCTAGCCCCGCCCTTTAGTCCTAAAAGGCCTCTCAGGAGAAATATAGAGGCTCAGCCCTGTCTCGGGCTCTTGGGAAGAGGCCCCGCCCCCACTCCTAGTCCTGCCCTTTAGTCCTAAAAGTCTTCTCAGGAGAAATATAGAGGCTCAGCCCTGTCTCGGGCTCTTGGAAGAAGGCCCCGCCCCCACTCCTAGTCCTGCCCTTTAGTCCTAAAAATCCTCTCAGGAGAAATATAGAGGCTCAGCCCTGTCTCGGGCTCTTGGAAGAAGGCCCCGCCCCCACTCCTAGTCCTGCCCTTTAGTCCTAAAAATCCTCTCAGGAGAAATATAGAGGCTCAGCCCTGTCTCGGGCTCTTGGAAGAAGGCCCCGCCCCCACTCCTAGTCCTGCCCTTTAGTCCTAAAAATCCTCTCAGGAGAAATATAGAGGCTCAGCCCTGTCTCGGGCTCTTGGGAAGAAGCCACGCCCACTCCTCTAGCTCCACCCCCTGTGTGTCCTAACACGCGCCTCAGGTGCTCAGCCCTGTCTCCGGCACTTGGGAAGAGGCCCCGCCCCTCCCTGGCCCCGCCCTTTAGGCCTAAAAGGCCTCTCAGGAGAGATATAGAGGCTCAGCCCTGTCTCGGGCTCTTGGGAAGAGGCCCCGCCCCTCCCCTGGCCCCGCCCCCGTGTCCTAATAGATGCAATCACCGCCCCCCTGGATCGCTCCAGTGGGAATCACTGACTTAGATGAAGGGTTCGAAGGTAAGTTGTAGTTCACCCCTATCCAGACTGGATCTGGAACAAACTTCAGTAATATTACTTAACATCCTAAAACAATCAATGCCTTCTTCTAATAACCTGGGCACTGCTAGTAGTAATAATAAAAACCCCAGATCAGTGTTTGACCACAACAAGGCTGATCTGCCTCTTCAATGACAATAATAATAATATTCTACACTAATTGGTGGCACCTCTCCTGAGTTTTTGTCAGGGTATTGTGTATTGTGAAATGTTAAAACCAATCTGGGTTATTAGAAATGCCTTATGTGTTAGTTTTTTGGCAAGGCATTTCAGCAGTTATGGAGTTAATGAGAGTCTGCTATGATTGACGTATCACAGGACCAATGGGGTCAAGTTTGTTTTGACCGGGACTTTCTTTCTTGTCCTGTGGAATGCAGAGGAGTTTCCTGAGCTGTGTGTGTGTGTGCATGAGTCGCTTCGACAAGAGCACTCATGGTGGAAGGACTGATTTGCTCTGTTTGTATATAGTCATGTAAATAAAGATATATTGCCGTTGGATTTCCAACCGAACCCTCGTCTGCTGGAGTGTGTTTGTCCAGTGCTGTTTTTCCACACGGGGAGACAGTCTGGAGAAGGAGGTGAAGACCGGGATGGTGAATTTTTGGATTTCACTCTGCTACCCATCATCCCCTGACAGTTTTCACAGATGAGCTTTTCCAAACGGCACCCGCCTATGCCAAAGTCTGAAAATAGCCACTTCGGCACGCAAAGCATGTGTTCTGCTAATGAACTGTGGTCACTCAGCAGAGGAGCAAAAAAGGATATAATGGGCAGATTCCAGTGAAGAAGTGAATAGGGATTCCCTGTGATAAATCGAGAGGTTTAGAAAATATGAGTGAGAAAATACATGTGACATTCTGAGAAAGCTGCCCTTTGCTTGTGTGTGTTACTAAGGATCCATCGCTCTTGAGAAGGGATCTCAACAGCTGATGCGATGACAGGCTTTCCCCTCTCCAACTTTGCAGAATGTCAAGAGCTGTGTTAAGAAGTAAACTAGAATACTAAAGAAGCATTGCATGCAAATTTAGAAGCAATTTTCTTCGTCTTATGGTGCTTCGAAATCGGCTCGAATAAGAAAAGGAGGCGGTTTGGAAACAAATCCATGGCGCCTCTTGAACTTCGTATCTGTTGCACCTCGGCAGGGTTTCACCTTGCTCACGGCACCCACCAGGAAGCCAGGCGTGAAAGTCAAAGCCAAGTTTCCAAGTTTATTCCATGTCTTTCACATACAAGACAAACAAATACACGAAAACCAGATTATTAAATCTATATATATAAAAATGCAATGTGCGTTTTACTAGGGAGCAAACAAGAAAACCACTGAACCAAATCACACCAAATCTGGCCACAAAAGACATAGTCATCCAAAATATGTACAGCAGAGTCTCGCTTATCCAACATAAATGGGCTGGCAGAACCTTGGATAAGCGAGAATGTTGGATAATAAGGAGGGATTCCGGAAAAGCCTATTACACATCAAATTAGGTTCTGATTTTACAAATTAAGCACCAAAACATCATGTTTAACAACAAATTTGACAGAAAAAGTAGTTCAATAGGCAGTAATGCTATGTAGTAATGACTGTATTTACGAATTTAGCACCAAAATATCACGATATATTGAAAACATTATTATTATTATTATTATTATTATTATTATTATTATTATTATTATTATGTTTATTTATACCCCACTTTATTTCTTCTGAAGGAGACTCAAAGCGGCTTACAACTCTTATTATTATTATTATTATTTATACTCCACTGGGGACTCAAAGCAGCTTAACATAAAAGCATTAGACATACAACTTATAATATACAGATATGCAACCATGCAAACAGAATTAAACACAAACAGCACTAAAAAGGGTTGTTGTATGTTTTCCAGGCTGTATGGCCATGTTCCAGAAGTAACATTGACTACAAAAATCCGTTGGATAATCCAGAACGTTTGATAAGCGAGTGTTGGATAAGTGAGACTCTACTGTATTTCAATTTTAAAAAAACCTAGAAAAATAGTCCTAATTACTGAGGCATAATAATACAGAACAATATAATCTCTAAAACCAGGACAGTAAATAAAGAGCAACACTCTGAAAGCAGGGAAATTGGAAATTCCAGAAAGGAAACCATCAGGGCCAACTAACAGGATTCTCCCAGGCAGGAAGCAAACAGGCTTTGAAGCTGCAAGGCCATTCAATGCTAATCAAGGTGGCTAATTGCAGCATTCATACCTGATACACCGAGACTATTCATTGCTATTCAAACTGGCCAACCAAGGATTCCGCAAAGTAGAAAGCGGCCAGGCTTGCAAGCAGCAAGGCTATTCAGTGCTATTCAAACTGGCCAACCAAGGATTCCGCAAGGTAGAAAGCAGCCAGGCTTGCAAGCAGCAAGGCTATTCAATGCTATTCAACCTGGCCAACCAAGGATTCCGCAAGGTAGAAAGCGGCCAGGCTTCCAAGCAGCAAGGCTATTCAATGCTATTCAAACTGGCCAACCAAGGATTCCGCAAGGCAAAAAGCGGCCAGGCTTGCAAGCAGCAAGGCTATTCATTGCTATTCAAACTGGCCAACCAAGGATTCCGCAAGGTAGAAAGCGGCCAGGCTTGCAAGCAGCAAGGCTATTCAATGCTATTCAACCTGGCCAACCAAGATTTCCCCTGGATAGAAAACTCCCAGGCTTTGAAGCCACGAGGCTACTCCGTCCCGTTCAACCTGGCCTAGCTAGGATGCCCGATGTAGAAAGCAGCCAGGCTTTGAAGCTGCAAGACTATTCAGTGCAGTTCAATCTGGCCAAACAAGGATTCCCCTACTAAGGAAGTAGCCAGGCTTCTTTGATTGAGAGTGCTACTCCAGCTACTCCAGGAAACGGCCAGGCTTTGAGGCTGCAAGGCTATTCACTGCTATTCCACCTGGCCAACAAAGGATTCTAATCTTGGACATACTTAAAATTTTATATAATGTGATTTTATTTTGCAATGGTATCTGTTTTATATGAATTGTTGTTTTGTAGATTTTTTTATATGAATTGTTGTTTTTACATTGTTTTTAGGCATTGAATTTTTGCCTATTTATTGTAAGGCGCTTTGAGTCCCCTCGGGGAGAAAGGCGGGGTAAAAGTGATGTAAATAAATAAATTCCCATAAGCCACAGCAACGCGTGGCCGGGCACAGCTAGTACAATATAAAATACACCAATAAAATCCGATATAAATAATTAAAATGCAACATATATCAATGGCGAGATACACCCTTAAAATACTACATGCTGCATGGACTAGAACTGCATTAATTAAAAACCTAGTAAAACCAAGTAAATACAGTATTATTAAAATTATTCGGGGGGACACCTTGGATATAAACAGCCAGCACAGTATCCCCAGCACAGTCAACTGCAATATCAGAAATTAGTCTTGACCGAATTTTCTGTCGGGGCAAAAAGAGACACTTTATGAGTAACCACAGGGATAGTGTCAGCCAAAAAGTAGAAAATCTTTTCTGACACAGTATTCGTTTGAAGGAGATCAAGAATAAGCCTCAGGATTTGAGTTCTTGGCTCAGAAAACAGAGGGCAGGAAAACAAATAGTGAGGAAAATCCTCCATTTCCGGAGCCCCGGAAAGTCAAAGCATATATTAAAAAGGGCAAAATACTTTGGGGTGAACAAAGGGTAAAATCCAAGAGTTAATACAGAAGGCAAAAGTCCGTTCAAACTGATCACAGGAAACAATCCAAAGGCAGAATAAATCCAAAACAGGGCTTAAAACCGGAACGTGAATCTCTAGGAAAAATCCATAAAACCAGGAATATATCATGAACACGAATCCCAAAATATTCAATGGAACAAAATAACAGAATAGTGGCAGTGGGTTCACACAGAAGTGAGGAGGCAAGAAGTCAGCTTTGCTCCTTGTTTTAGGTAAGCCCGGTCTGAGATTGCATTTAAAGGCTTAGTTTGTGTTGACTCTTTCCTTGGATTGCATTAGGAAGCTGTGTGCTTGACTCTTTTCTGAGACTCCATTAGGACTCTTTTTTTTTCTTTTCAGATTCATATGTTATTTGAGTGATTATATTCCTTCTGTTTATGTGACTGTTTTAGTCAATTGTTATGTTTTGTTTTTGTTTTTAATTCTTATAGCGTTTTATAGTATTTTCAGTGTTTTATTGTACAATGTTTTATGCTGATTTTATATTGGAAACTACCCTGAGTCCCTTCGGGAGAGAGGGCGGTATACAAATAAACTTTTTACTTACTTTACTTTACTTACTTACTCTTTTCTGAGACTCCATTAGGAAGCCATGTGCTTGACTCTTTGCTGCTCTGCTATTGTTTTGAAAGTCGCTGAATTCTTGGCAGCAGAAGGTGTCACCCCAAAGGAGATTCATCTGAGAATGCAAGTTGTTTATGGGGATTGTGTTGATGTGAGTCCTGTGAGTCGTTGGGAGAATAAGTTTAAAGATGTTGAGGTGGGAACATCTGACTTGCATGACAAAGAAAGAGTTGGACGTCCTGTGACTGCAACCACCGAGTTTCACAAGCAAAAGGCTGACAGATTGATTCAGGACGATCGTCGTATCACTCAGAGAGAAATTTCAAACATAATTTCACAAGAACATGTGGGTCACCTTATTTGCTTGGCTATCGGATGTTGAGACAACTGTGAGACGCCGGTTGCGGAAACAGAGTGTTGACTTCTTCTGTGACAGCTTCAGAAATCTTGTTCATCGTTGGCAGAAATGTATCCAATTGTCTGGTGATGATATGGGAAAGGGAATAGTGGCCATTGAAGAGCACATTCTAAGGATTATTTCTGCATTTGATTTATTAAAATATTCCCATCCAAACCAAAAAAACGAAGGTGGAGGCATTACTTTTCATTCAACCCTCGAACATTGCGATCCGCCCTGAATCCCCTTCGGGGTGAGAATGGCAGAATATACATAAAAAATCATAACCTAATTTGATGTTTAATAGGCTTTTCCTTAATCCTTCCTTATTATCCAAGATATTCGCTTATCCAAGGTTTTGCCAGCCTGTTTAGCTTGGATACGTGAGACTCTACTGTACTGTAAATAAATAAATAAACCGCTTGTAATGAAGTACGAATTTTGGTTTACAGATGTTATGTTTAATTGTGTGTTTATGTTTTAAAAGGGTAAGTATTACAGTTATTGCATCTCAGCACTCAGAGGCTGGTTGCCATGGAGAAGTAGGTGGAGCCAACTGCCATTTAGTTGAAGTGCAGAGTTTAAAAAAGAAAGCCAGTCTGTGCTCTGAGGAGGCACAGGGAAGATAGATTCCAGTTGATGGGATCAAGGAGGCTCAATTGTTCATTTTGAGTCAGTCTTAAATAAGTTTAGTGACTTATTTAATGCAGTCTGTGTCCTGGAAAGGCACAGAGAATCTGTGATAGTATATCACAGGAGTGACTGTGGTTTGAAGTCACTGGAAAGTCCAAGTTTCAGACTTTGGGAACCAATCCCAGCTGGACTCACAGAGATCCATTGAAGTAACAGTTAGAAAGAAGCAGAGGAATAGGTTTTAACTACTTTAAGTAAAAGAAGTGATACTTTAGAGAGTTGATTCATCTCATTCTAGTATTGTAACTGTTAATAAGAATACCTCTAAGTGAGAAACAACATCGTAACCACTGAGCTCTGTGCCTGAATAAACTTGTTATTGTTCTTCCAACATCTAAGCCTCTGTCGCATATATTCTAAACCAAGTTACGTTACCATCTAAAGTGAAGAAGAAGAAGAAGAAGTAAAAGTAAAAGATGTCCTCCCTGAGTCTTTGGTGGTTGCATCTTCACCACTCATATAGAGAGCTCTAAAATTCACATCATGTCTTATCTTGTGATCAGAGAAGAGATTTTGTAAGATAAATGGACTTTAACGGGTCACTTAAGCCTAAGCTCTCCTGAAACCCTTTGCCTTTCGACAAGGCTATCTCCCAAGAACGCATTGTTGCTGGCTCAGGATTTGGACTTGGAATTCGCTTAACCGGGAGGGAAAACACATTAAACTGGGCTTAACCCAGGTTAAGCTGCGATAACCTACCGCCGGGCCGAACCAAACGGTGAGTGCCGACATGCCTTGAGATCTGGGCATCTTGGCAAGGAAAACACAACTCTGAAAGACAAGCAATGGGATCCAGGCAGCCATTAAGAGCCAACATAATGGAATGCAAACACAATTAGCTTCAATTCAATTTGTATTTAATGACAATTAGGAAAGCTCACTTCTTCCAATTAGCTCTTCATTCAATGAAATTCAGAAAGGCTTTCCGTCAGCACTCGGCAGCATCAGGCCCTTCAAAGCGCTTTGACGATTCCACGCTATTTCCTGCTCTCTTTTTTTTTTGCGTCTTTCGTTTCTTCTTCTTCTTGCTATAACTGCAGGGTAAGGAGATGGCTGATATAATTTGCCTTTATTACAAAGTGTCAGAACTCTGAGCTAATTTCATTATTTTCCCAGTCGGTGCCGAAAAGAACAAGAAAAAAAATATATACACATGATGGCTGTTGCCCTCGTTTTAACAAATTCGTTTCTCACGCCGTCCAGTCTCCGCTGCATAGACTTCCATAATGTGCCTTTCAAACCCGTGAACGGACAGATAGCTGGAAACAGCCGAGAACATTTATCACGTTTCCGGTCCAGTCGACGGCACTCCCGACACCTCGCATGTGCACACAAATGCGCATGTGCACACACACACACATACACAGAGATGTCTAGATAGATATAAACATTGATAAATAGGGCTTGCAAATATTGCAGGAGGAAAATGCACATAGAGAGAGGGTTTGCAAAGGTTTCAGGGGGAAATACACATGTGAAATCTATATATATAAAAGAGTGATGGCATCAGGGCAGCGGACAAAACAACAAAACTACAGGCCCCCCAACCTCAAAATTTGACAACACAACCCATCATCCACGCCTCTAGGTTGATACAACAAAAAGAAAAGAAAAATAAAGTCCTAATTAGAGGGAGAGGAATAATTGCTTTTATCCAATTGCTGCCAGTTAGAGGACTAATCTCTGCCCACTTGGTCTCCTAGCAACCAACTCAGCCCAGGGGACAGGCAGACTTAGGCCTCGGCCTGTTCCACAGATTATCTAATTTGCACTGGATTATATGGCAGTGTAGACTCAAGGTCCTTCCACAGAGCTATATAACCCATTCATAATCTTATATTATCTGCTTTGCACTGGATTATCTTGAGTCCACACTGCCATATAATCCACTTCACTGTGCATTTTATACAGCTGTGAAGAAGGGGCCTCATACAATCCAGTTCTAAGCAGATAATATAAGATTATAAATATAATATGTAATAATTACTGTGATATAGAATCATAGAATCATAGAATCGTAGAGTTGGAAGAGACCTCATGGGCCATCCAGTCCAACCCCATTCTGCCAAGAAGCAGGAAATCGCATTCAAAGCGATTAATAATAATACAGAACAATATAATCTCTAAAATCAGGACAGTAAATAAAGAGCAACACTCTGAAAGCATAAGCCACAGCAACGCGTGGCCGGGCAAAGCTAGTTAGTATATGCAATGATAGATCTATATCTAGCTCTGCCTTGTTTATGTAGGCATTCTAGGTTTGCCTGTTAATATGTTGGAAGCCGGCCTGAGTCCCCGGGGCAGAGAGATAGGATGATGATGATGATTATAAAGTTATTGTTGCTTTTCCACTTATAGAGTTAGTTTACTGTTTTTCTTTGAAATACAGTAAATATTCAAAATATTTAACCCACTGATGTCACAATTAAGGTAATTTTATTGGTACAGTAGAGTCTCACTTATCCAACATAAACGGGCCGGCAGAACGTTGGATAAGCAAATATGTTGGATAATAAGGAGGGATTAAGGAAAAGCCTATTACACATCAAATTTGGTTATGATTTTACAAATTAAGCACCAAAACATCATGTTATACAACAAATTTGACAGAAAAAGTAGTTCAATATGCAGTAATGCTAAGAAGTAATTACTGTATTTACGAATTTAGCACCAAAATATCACAATGTTTTGAAAACATTGATCACAAAAATGTGTTGGATAATCCAGAACATTGGATAAGCGAGTGTTGGATAAGTGAGACTCTACTGTATTATGAGAGCTTGATGTAAATATTCAAAAACATTGAACCTACTGATGCCTCAATTAATGTAATTTTGTTGGTATCTGTTTTTATTTCTGAAATTTACCACCCTTGGCTTATACTGGAGTCAATGTTTTCCCAGTTGTTTTTGTGGTCAAATTAGGTGCCTCAGCTTATATTTGGGTCGGCTTATACTCGAGTATATACGGTAAGTAAGTAAGCCTCATAGTTGTTTAGTATCATGCTCTGTGTGATACTAAACATCTCTGTCTTTGTGGGGAGAGGAAGCCGATGCCAAAAACCCAGTGTCCAGAGAGAGAAGTGAAAAGAGAAGCTTAAGCAACCCAGAAGCTTCTCGTCTCCGTTGTGCAAGAAAGACAAATGAAGCCACTTCGCACACAAACACACACGTCACCCCGGCAGCTGGAAAAAGCACATCTTGGTTTCCAGAATTATTTCCCCGCAGCCCGTGAATGACAAGCGGATCCCCCACGGGGTTGGAGAGCACGCGGAGATAATGAGCGGTTCCAATGCTTATTGTTTCTCTTTGCCATTAAGTCAGATTCTACTCATGTCGAGGCCTCCAAGGGGGCATCTACACTGCAGGATTAATGCACTTTGATGCCAAGCTCAGGGCTAGAGAATCATAGAATCATAGAGTTGGAAGAGACCTCAAGGGCCATCCAATCCAACCCCATTCTGCCAAGAAGCAGGAAATCGCATTCAAAGCACCCCCGACAGATGGCCATCCAAACTCTGCTTCAAAGCCACCACCACAGTTCCACTGCCGAACAGCCCTTCTCACAGTGAGGAAGTTCTTCCTGAGGTTCAGGTGGAATCTCCTTTCCTGTAGTTTGAAGCCATTGTTCCCTTGCGTCCTAGTCTGCAGGGCAGCAGAAAACAAGCTCCCTCCCTCCTCCCTAGGACTTCCCTTCATGTATTTGTACATGGCTATCATGTCTCCTCTCAGCCTTCTCTTCTGCAGGCTAAACATTAGACATGACCAAAAAATCGTTTTGATTCGTATATCGTAATTATTTCGGATTGTTCTCGCTTTTTGATACGCATTCCGAGACATTGTCTCACAGCGCAACCAGCAATGTAATTCGAACCATTGTTGGACCATTCTCTAATTGCCTCTTAATGTTTCGTTAATTCCCCCCCCCCCAAAAAAAATTTTTAAAAAAATTGTTTCTGCAACCTACCTTAGTGCAGCCTAACATGGCTGCCGCTCCCTGGCCAATCAGAAGCTTCCACGATGGACGCAAAGGTGGGGGCTAATGTCCTCTGCATCCACATGGAAGATTGCCATACAAGCCCGGTCTTTGGCTTAGAAATGGAGATGAGCACCAACCCCCAGAGACAGACATGACTGGACTTAACGTTTACCTTTACCTTTAACGTAATTTGACATTTAACAGGCTTTTCCTTAATCCCGCTGTAACGAAGCATGAATTTTTTAGTTTACAGCTGTTATGTTTAATGGCGTTTTAAAAGGGTCAATATTTCAGTTATTCTGCACTCATGAGTTGGTTGCCATGGAGAAGTGGGCGCAGCCAACTGCCGTTTTGGTAGAGAAGTGCAGGTTTGAAAAAGAAGCAGTTGGTCTGTGCCCTGATGAGGTACAGGGAAGACTGACCCTCAGTTGAAGGGCTCAGGGAGGCTCAATTGCTTATTTTTGAGTCAATTTAAAATAAGTTTGGTGACTTATTTTAAGGTAGTCTGTCTCCTGATGAGGAACAGATAATCTGTGGTTGTAATTTACAGGGTGACTGCAGTTTAGAGCAGTAAAGAAAGAAGTGACATTTTAAGAAGTTTGAAACACCTCATTCTAGCTTTGCAACTGTTAACCAAAGTGCCTCTAAAGAGAAAGTTACTGTAACCATTAAGCTTTGTGCCAGAATAAACGTGTTATTGTTCTTTTAAACATCTCAGCTTCTGTCATATATATTACCATAAAAAACAAACAAGAAGAAAGAAGAAAAACAAAATTTAATGGAGGAGCTTAGCCTTCTAACTGGCAGCAATTGGATAAAAGCAATTATTCCCCTCTCTCTAATTAGGAATTTATTTTTCTTTTCTTTTTGTTGTATCAACCTAGAGGCGTGGATGATGGGTTGTGTTGTCAAATTTCGAGGTTGGGGGGCCTGTAGTTTTGTTGTTTTGTGGGTCGCCGTGATGCCATCACTCATTTATATATAGACTAGCTGTGCCCGGCCACGCGTTGCTGTGGCGAAGTCTGGTGGTGTTGGTGAGAAATTGTTGAGGTCGTGGTGGTATTGAATGTCTGTTGTATGGTTGTCTTTATGTTTAGTATGCACACTGAAGTGGATTATACTGCAATGTGGACTCAAGATAATCCAGTTCAAAGCAGATAATATAAGATTCTAAATGGGTTATATAGCTGTGTGGAAGGGCCTTGAGTCTACACTGCCATATAATCCAGTTAAAATCTGATAATCTGTGGAAGAGGCCTAACTGTGCCTGTCCCCTGGGCTGAGTAGGTTGCTAGGAGACCAAGTGGGCGAAGCTTAGCATTCAAACTGGCAGCAATTGGATAAAAACTATTATTCCTCTCCCTGTAATTAGGACTTTATTTTTCTTTTCTTTTTGTTGTATCAACCTAGAGGCATGGATGATGGGTTGTGTTGTCAAATTTCAAGGTTGGGGGGCCTGTAGTTTTGTTATTTTGTGGGTCGCCGTGATGCCATCACTCTTTTATATATATATATATATAGATTAAATAAACATCCAACATCTCTTCTCCGCACCTGCCTTATTATTCAATGTTTTTGCTTATCCCGTTTATGTTGGATAAGTGAGACTCTCCTGTACTTGCTTTGACCATTTTTTAAACAATGCAGGGATGACACATAATGGGATTACTCCCTATGCGTTGAACGAACAAGTGATTAAGCACCGTTTGTGTTCGGAACGGGAGAAATGTTAATTAGCACGCCGCCGGCCCGAGACAGACCCAGACAAAAAGGTTGGCGCTCAAGGGGACATGAAATCACCGAATCCTTGGAGGGGAGACAGATCATCAGTGTTGCATTGCGCCACTCAGCCGACGACGTCTCTTTGGACCGCTGCCCAATCGTTGCCCTCGCTGTCACCAAACGTGCTTTCTGCTGTCGAGATCAAACGCTGGCCTCCGGGGAACCAGGTAGTTTTCCTCTACTCTCCAGCTGCCAGGCTCCGGCATCACTCTCCCTCCGCAATCAGGAGGATGAAGGATCGCTTTGCATGCCCAATCTCGCCCCGGGATATGCTGCTGACTCATTACCAAGCCAACTCACTATCAGTAACACACATCAATACAGCCCACTTCACAGTGATAGCTTTACCGGCCAAGCCGAAATGCACAGAATGTGTCGCAGAAGCTTTCGAGTCTTCGCTGGCCTCTCCATCAGCCGACGGCATTAAATAGAAAAGCGATCATGTTAAGAGTCAGAAGTCTTGTACCAGATGTTACTTTCGTTGACGGTTAAGAAGGGATGAAGAACATCCATGCGATCGGACATTTTTGTGCGATGCAACAGAAACTACGAAGAAGAAGTGATTGCTGAGAAAGGAAGGGAAAATCAGCCTCGCACAGGATGAGGCTGGCCGACTGGACAGTATTTAAAGAATGGATGAAAGAAAACAAGACTAAGATGCTTATCTGAACCTGACATACAACAAATAGGATACAGTAAAGAGAAGCATGATGGACTTTTTTCCCCCGCTGAATTTACTCCCTTATACTCTTTTGCATTTTTTGGGTTTTTTGGGGGGGGGTTTCTTGCGCCACCCCCACCTTAATGAAGAAAGGAAGCTCGACTTTTTTTTCTCTTTTTTTCTTCGACTTTTTCTTCTTCTTTTCCCCTCCCTCTCTTTTCCAGCTTTTATCATATCGCTCCCCCTTCCCCCTCCTTATCCCATTTGGTTTTTTGGTCTTTTGGGGCTTTTTTCCCCCCTCCCCCCTTCCCCCCTCCCTATCCTTCAATAAAAATTATTCAAAAAAAAAAAAGAGTCAGAAGTCTTGTACCAGATGTTACTTTCGTTGACGGTTAAGAAGGGATGAAGAATATCCATGCGATCGGACATTTTTGTGTGATGCAACAGAAACTACGAAGAAGAAAGGAAGTAATTGCTGAGAAAGGAAGGGAAAATCAGCCTCGCACAGGATGAGAGGAACCCAAATCTCTACGAATGGATTTGAAATGGTATTGCCTCCATTTTGCCGCCCTTACCCCTACAAGGCCCAGAGGATGAAGGACTTAATGAAGCCTTCTGTCAAGAGCTGAGCAAACAAGCACAAAGAAGAGATATAGTAGTCATGGGCGATTTCAATTATCCCGATATCTGCTGGAAAACAAACTTGGCCAAAAGTACAAAATCCAACAAATTCCTCACTTGCCTTGCAGACAATTTTATGGTCCAGAAGGTAGAAGAGGCAACAAGGGGATCAGCTACTCTTGATCTAATCTTAACAAATGTGGAAAACCTGATCAATACAGTCAAAGTGGTCGGATCCTTAGGGGCAAGTGACCATGTGCTCCTGCAGTTTGCGATACAAAGGAAGGCATTGACCGACTGTCTGCGCAGGGTTCCATACTTCGCACTTTAACAACACAACCGTCCAATGCTAAGGCTTCCCCATCTGCGCAGGGTTCCATACTTCACACTTTAACAACACAACTGTTCAATGCTAAGGCTTCCCCGTCTGCGCAGGGTTCCGTACTTCGCACTTTAACAACACAACCGTTCAATGCTAAGGCTTCCCCATCTGCGCAGGGTTCCGTACTTCTCACTTTAACAACACAACAGTTCAATGCTAAGGCTTCCCCGTCTGCGCAGGGTTCCATACTTCTCACTTTAACAACACAACCGTTCAATGCTAAGGCTTCCCCGTCTGCGCAGGGTTCCATACTTCGCCCTTTAACAACACAACCGTTCAATGCTAAGGCTTCCCCGTCTGCACAGGGTTCCGTACTTTGCACTTTAACAACACAACCATTCATTGCTAAGGCTTCCCGCCAAATGGAACTGTAGAGGAGAGTCTCCTGAACAAACCAGGACTGCCATCTGTTGAGGAGTTATGAAGGTGGAGGCATTACTTTTCATTCGACCCTTGTATTATTCATTCAGACTGGCTTCTGGTTTCGCTGTCTCGGGAATCTGTGTTGACTGTTTGCTAATGAGAGTGATCATTGAAAATGAATGGCGATTGTTAAGTTGTTAGAAGCTGTTCTGAAAGGCAGTTCTGGGCACCAATTCTCCCGGGAATCTCTAGGACCATTACATACGTTCCGATTTTTCTCCATTTCTATGGTAGCGAGAACTCTTGCCAATTGAGTCCGTTCCAGCAGAAATGCCTCCTGCTTCCAGAGTGAACCAGAACAGTCAACAAGACTAACACATTCGAAGGAGCTGAATGGAAACGAGACACGAACTAGCATTTCTCAGGAGGCATGCTTTAAAGAGGATGGTTATTTAGATATTTTTTATACATTTCTCTGAATATTCTCCACCAGTTTTGCGTGTATGGCAACCACCAACTGACCACAACAGAGCCTAGGAATGATACTACACCTGAGTTATTATGAGGAATGCACATTGGCATGAATACAGTCAGATTCCATTAACAATTTCAAGCCATTACCCGTATCTACTATCATATGATTATACACTTTGTTTATCCGCCTCTCCTTTATTGCTGCAATTAGCCCACGAAGACAATAGGCACTGGAATTGGTTGCTGGGTGAAGCTTGTTTGTTATTGCTGTTATAATGTTTTGTTTTATTCTGGGATTTTGGCCTGCATCAATAGGGGTATAGCGTCTAGATCAATGATGGGCAACCTTTTGCTCTTGGTGTGTCAAAATTCACCAAAAAACCTAGCATGACTTGGGTGGTGTGTCATTTCAAGAAAAAAACCATAATTTCACAATATATATAGTTTAAATAACAGAAATATATAATTGTAATATATAACTGTATTTAATAAATCATAACTATTGACTACCATTATTTCCATGTACAACAATCTATGGGACCTCTTGCAGTTTCCACGCTGATTTCTCTCTATTCTAGTTTCAATGTAGTTGCGAATAATGAATAATAATAATAATATAATAGTAATAATATGATAATATACTACAATAATAGAATAATAATAGAATGAATACACACACACACACACACACATATATATTAGACATGTCCAAAAAATCGTTTTGAATCGTATATCGGAATTATTTCAGATTGTTCTCGCTTTTTGATACGCATTCCGAGACATTGTCTCACACCGCAACCAGCAATGTAATTCGAACCATTGTTGGCCCATTCTCTAATTGTCTCTTAATGTTTCGTTAATTTTTTTCCCCCCAAATTTTTAAAAATATATTTTTAAAAATATTTTTTTAATTTTTTTTGTTTCTGCAACCTACCTAGAATGGGAGCTTAGCGCAGCCTAACATGGCTGCCGCTCCCCGGCCAATCAGAAGCTTCCACGATGGACGCAAAGGTAGGGGCTAGGGTTGATGAGGATAGCTCAAGAAATGAGGGCGGGAGAGCCCTGTAAAGCCCCCCCCCCCTCGGTTCCTTTTTTTTTTTTTTTGGCGATTGCGCATGCACGTCCGCCATTTTAGAAACATTTAGAACCATTACAAATTTTCAGAAATATCCGAAATTTTTGGGTGAAAAAATCGGAAATACTTTCTATATCAAAGCACCAGCGCCCCCTACTTTAGAAACGAGAATTGTAACATTTTTTTCATTGATCGGACATGCCTAATATATATATATATATATATATATAAAAGGAGAATGGTATCTCTCCACCGGGCAAAACAACAAATCTAAAGGCCCCCCCAACCTCAAAATTTGACAACAGAACCCATCATCCACGTCTCTAGGTTCATACAACAAAACTAGACATCCCTTCTATGATTCTGTGATTCTAGGGTGGGACACGTTTAGACTTAATGTCAGGGGAAAACCTTTACCTTTACCTTACTAACCAAAGAGATAGTTGACTGCCATCAAGGGTAGAAATCAGTTAATGGATAAAATAAGGAGAAGGAATATTATACAGAGTTGGAAGAGAAGAGAAGAAATGAAAGGACAATATAAGAAGACTAGCTTTGCCCGGCCACGCGTTGCTGTGGCTTATGCTTTCAGAGTGTTGCTTTTAATTTACTGTCCTGATTTTAGAGATTATATTGTTCTGTATTATTATATCACAGTAATTATTACATATTGTATTTATAATCTTATATTATCTGCTTAGAAGTGGATTATATGAGGCCCCTTCTACACAGCTGTATAAAATGCACACTGAAGTGGATTATATGGCAGTGTGGACTCAAGATAATCCAGTTCAAAGCAAATAATTTAAGATTATAAATGGGTTATATATCTGTGTGGAAGGGCCTTGAGTCTACACTGCCATATACTGTAATCCAATTCAAATCTGATAATCTGTATTTTATAGGCAGTGTGGAAGAGGCCTAAGTGAGGCCTAATTCTGCCTGTCCCTAGGCTGAGTGGGTTGCTAGGAGACAAAGTGGGTGGAGCTTAGCCTTCTAAGTGGCAGCAATTGGATAAAAATAATTATTCCTATCCCTCTAATTAGGACTTTATTTTTCTTTTCTTTTTGTTGTATGAACGTAGAGGCATGGATGAGGGGTTGTGCTGCCAAGTTTAGTGTTTCTGGGATGTGTAGTTTTGTTGTTTTGTCCTAGGCCCAAATTTCATTACCCTTTTATATATATAGATAGACTAGCTGTGCCCGGCCACGCGTTGCTATGGCTTATGGGAATCCTTATGGAATAGCAGTGAATAGCCTTGCAGCCTCAAAGCCTGGCCGTTTTCTGGAGTAGCTGGAGCTTTTTGTTGTATGAACGTAGAGGCATGGATGAGGGGTTGTGCTGCCAAGTTTAGTGTTTCTGGGATGTGTAGTTTTGTTGTTTTGTCCTAGGCCCAAATTTCATTACCCTTTTATATATATAGATAGACTAGCTGTGCCCGGCCACGCGTTGCTATGGCTTATGGGAATCCTTATGGAATAGCAGTGAATAGCCTTGCAGCCTCAAAGCCTGGCCGTTTTCTGGAGTAGCTGGAGCTTTTTGTTGTATGAACGTAGAGGCATGGATGAGGGGTTGTGCTGCCAAGTTTAGTGTTTCTAGGATGTGTAGTTTTGTTGTTTTGTCCTAGGCCAAAATTTCATTACCCTTTTATATATATAGATAAAAGAAATCAACCTGGATCTTGACGGATAATCTGTTACTCCTGTTACAGAAAATGTCATAGTTGGAACTTTTTTCTTTTACTAACGAATATGTATAACAACACTCCCTCCCCCTATGTCTTTGATGATACAATAGACTCGTGTGTAGAACTTTTTAACTAACATGGTTCCGTAACTTACATACTATATTCTGTGATGTTTTCCATCTTTCCCTTTTTTTTCCCCCCTTTTTTAAATCGTTTGAGTTTTTTCCTTGTTTTTCGAAAACAAAATAAAAAATTATTTGCTCCTGAATGCGATGTCCTGCTTCTTGGCAGAATGGGGTTGGACTGGATGGCCCATGAGGTCTCTTCCAACTCTAGTATTCTTTTGCAATAAATTTTTATTGTGCTCTTATATCATACGTGAAATACAAAACAAAACTGAACATGGATAGTGAACATATAATCCCCCTCCCGCCGTGACAAAAAAAAAACAAAACCACCAAAACCAAAGACACACATATACGTTAAAATTGACTTCCATCTATTATCTAGTGTTATTTTTTTTTCCTTGATGCAATCAATACTCTTCAATTTCCTCTTAAGTTCAGTCCTTCTTTTAACCCGAGGCCTATCTCTCGCCCAATGTTGCTCATCCAAAGAGTGTATACATATCATCTATATTATCACCTTAAAGTTTTCGTTTCTTAGGTAATCTTTCATTAGCTCCCAATTTGTCGCTTTTTTTTGTTTACCCTGTGTGTTTGAAAGTAAATATGTCAATTTATCCAATTTATCCAACTCTAGTATTCTATGATTCTATAACTGTATCCTCAATTTGCTTCTGACGCGATAAATGAATAAAAATGAACCCTAATGGCAAGAGTATCCCTGCACATAAGGGGCATTTTGGGAGACTGAAATGGCAACTCCTGCCTCCGCTTTTCCCGTGGGAACGTTCCACCACGGAAGCACATGGCGAGGCCACGCGTGCAGGAGAGCATTCACCGGGAAGCATTTCGCCCAGGGCCCGTTCTAACTGGAAGCTCGCTCTGTGCTAGGCTCATTTCCATTGTATATTTCTAAAACTAATGTGCAGTTGTCATGGGTTTCATTTCAGCCCTCCGTGAAATGTGAAGCAGGTACTAAATGAAAGTGACAAACTCTCTGGAGCAGCAGCTCCTCGGAGATCTCTTACACCGATTGATAAATCATGTCTAATCAGAGCCATTTCCGTATCTCGATCAAGATCCCCTGAACATTCAGAAAAGGCTCCACTCACCCACCCACCCAAAATGAACTGCACTCGATTCAACTGTGGATTCCCCATCCACCCCAAATTGCACACATCTATACCTATAAAAATGTAATGTGCATCATTCCCATGGAGGAAACAACAAAACCGCTGGACCAAGTCACACCAAATTTGGCCACAAAAGGCATAGTCATCCAAAATATGTATTTCAATTTAAAAAAAACCCTAGAAAAATAGCCCTAATGACTGTGGCATAATAATACAGAACAATATAATCTCTAAAACCAAGACAGTAAATAAAGAGCAACACTCTGAAAGCAAGGAAATTGGAAATTCCAGAAAGGAAACAATCAGGGCCAACTAACAGGATTCTTCCAGGCAAGAAGCAAACAGGCTTTGAAGCTGCAAGGCCATTCAATGCTAATCAAGGTGGCTAATTGCAGCATTCACCCCTGCCACACCGAGACTATTAATTGCTATTCAAACTGGCCAACCAAGGATTCCGCAAGGTAAAAAGCGGCCAGGCTTGCAAGCAGTAAGGCTATTCAGTGCTATTCAACCTGGCTAACCAAGAACCGTTCCCCAAATCGCACACATCTATATCTATAAAAATGTAATGTGCATAATTCCCATGGAGTAAACAACAAAACCACTGAACCCAATCACACCAAATTTGGCCACAAAAGGCATAGTCATCCAATCTATGTCTTTCCATCAAAAAACCTTATAAAATTAGATCCAAATTACAGGAAAAAACCCCAAAACCAAAAATTTCTAACTGCACATGCGCAGTCTCCCTCCCCGGGAAACTTGGTGATGTTCGCCAGGTAGGCGGGGCTTCAATGGCTACCATGTGCCGACGGTGAGGCTTCCTTCCCTTTCCCTTCAAACACAGGCTGCTTCCCATTACAATATTTTCCATAACAACAGACTACGCCACACCAATGCGTAGCCAAGCACAGCTAGACATATTCCAGACAGGAAACAACCCGTGACAGCTAACACCTCCCAACAAAGGATTCCCCCTCAAGAGTTATTATTATTTTATTATGACACAGCAAACAAGATAGACATGCTGGATTTCGTATCACAAAATCACAAGTCAAACACTTCCCAAGTGTCTAGGACTGTGTGATGTATTATTATTATCATTATTATTATTATTGATATTGATATTGTTATTAGGTTCTTGGGAACCATCAAAATGAACAAAACCTGGCAGTCAGCATTAAAAAAAACTCTTCAATCTGGACAATAAATAAAGAACAACACTCTGAAAATAAGAATATTCCAAACAGGGAACAACTAGAGCCAGCTAACACCTCCCAACAAAGGATTCCCCCTTAAAGTCATTATTATTATTATTATTATTATTATTATTGTTATTATTATTATTGGGTTCCTGGGAACCAACAAAACCTGGCAGCCAGCATTAAAAAACTCTACAATCTGGACAGTAAATAAAGAACAACACTCTGAAAATAAGGATATTCCAGACAGCAAACAACCAGAGCCAGCTAACACCTCCCAACAAAGGATTCCCCCTCAGAGTCATCATTATTATTATTATTATTATTATTATTATTATTATTATTATTATTATTGGCTTCCTGGGAACCAACAAAACCTGGTAGTCAGCATTAAAAAACTCTACAATCTGGACAGTAAATAAAGAACAACACTCTGAAAATAAGGGTATTCCAGACAGGAAACAACCAGAGCCAGCTAACACCTCCCAACAAAGGATTCCCCCTCAGAGTCATTATTATTATTATTATTATTATTATTATTATTATTTTATTATGACACAGCAAACAAGATAGATATGCTGGATTTCGTATCACAACCAGAGCCAGCTAACGCCTCCCAACAAAGGATTCCCCCAGGGAGGAAACAACCACACTTTGAAGCTGCAAGCCCATTCAGTGCTAATCAAGGTGACTAATTACAACATTCATACTTGCCTCCACAAACAAAAACCCACTAAGTATGACACCACAGCAACACGTGGCCGGGACCTTTCATTTAACGGTAGTTCTTTAGCAAAATATATTGTTGAGCTATCCGCATGCAGAAATATTGCTTTTTAACAATGTTGGAATAAAATAGCATTTCTCAACCTGGGGGTCGGGACCCCTGGAGGGGGGTCGCAAGGGGGGGTTCAGAGGGGTCGGCAAAAACCAGTACTTTCTATTGGTCATGGGAGTTTTGTGTGAGACGTATGGCCCAATTCTATCGCTTTTTGATTGTAGGTGAACTATAAATCCCAGAAACTACAACTCCCAAATGATCTACAATGCCTTTTAGGATTTCCAGCTCCCTCTGAGATTTGCTGAAATCGTCCCCACAATCGCTGGAAAGAATGATATTTTCCCATCGATATATTATCTGAGTTATCCTTATTGTACGATATGTGAAGAATGAGGAGTGCTTGGTTGCATGGTGTTCTAGTGGGGAAAGCACTTTAATTACCAAGGACTGCACAACCATCTGTCTCTCCAACACACAGAGAGAGACGCACAACCACACATCCTTGTTCCCTTTGAGCTCAGCTGCAATCCGCATGAAAACTGGGGAGAAAATGGCATTGACCACAAATGAATGCGTTCTGGCATTGTATCACTTTTCTAATGTAACATATTTGGGGGATAATTGTGTATTGGTTGAGGGATCACGATGGATTCACTTGACAAAATACACAGTTGCAGTCAACAACATTCCTAGAACTCTTGGATGGCTTGGAAATAATAATAATAATAATAATAATAATAATAATAAGAAGAAGAAGAAGAAGAAGAAGAAGAAGAAGAAGAACAACAACAACAACAACAACAACAACAACATGCCCTGGCAGAATATGTAAAGGGAAGTGAAGAACCTGCTTTGACTGAAGTCGAAAATCAGAAACTCCTCAAAGCACAGCAGACAAGGAATCAGTACAAGAAAACCGCACTACAAACTAGAGCTGACAGCTGGCACAACAAAGCATTGCATGGGCATATGAAGGGTCCAAATACACTTTAAATTATTTTTAAATGACATTTCTGGACTATTCTTACACTATCACATTCTCATCCTAATAATAATCATCATCATCATCATCTGCCTAGAAGATCAGGTGGCAGAGGACTCTTGCAAGTAAAACAAGCAGTCAAAGAAGAAGAACATGCCCTGGCAGAAGATGTACAGCAAAGTGAAGAACCTGCTTTGATTGAAGTCAAAACACAAAACCCCTCAAAGCACAGCAGACAAAACCAGTACAAGAAAATCGCACTACAAACTAGACCTGACAGCTGGCACAACAAAACCTTGCATGGAAAGTTCCTTGACAAAATTGTAGGAAAAGTTGATAAGGAGAAGACCTGGCTCTGGCTCATGAATGGGACCCTGAAGAAGGAGACAGAAGGCCTGATCCTTGCAGCCCAGGAGCAAGACATCAGGACAAAGGCAATTAATAATAATAATAATAATAATAATAATAATAATAATAGAAGACCTGGCTCTGGCTCATGAATGGGACCCTGAAGAAGGAGACAGAAGGCCTGATCCTTGCAGCCCAGGAGCAAGACATCAGGACAAAGGCAATCAAAAAGATCGAAAAATCAGCTGATGACCCAAAATGCAGACTGCGTAAGGAAACCGACAAAACCATGGATCATATCCTCACCTGCTGTAAGAAAATCGCACAGACAGACTACAAACAGAGGCACAACTCTGTGGCCCAAATGATTCATTGGAACTTGTGCCTCAAGTCCCACCTTCCAGCAGCAAAGAACTGGTGGGATCACAAACCTGCAAAAGTCTTGGAAAATGAGCACGCAAAGAGACTGTGGGACAAAGGACTCTTGTCACACCCTGGACTCTCCACAGATATATATTTACCTTCCTTGCCTTGTCTCTCCATGCCTCACAACCTCTGAGGATGCCTGCCATAGATGTGGGTGAAACGTCAGGAGAAAATGCTTCTGGAACATAAACTCACAGTAACCCTATGATTCTGGCCATGAAAGCCTTCAACAACATATGTGACGGCGCAAGTGGCGCCATCTATATGTGGAA
Source organism: Anolis carolinensis (assembly GCF_035594765.1). NCBI lineage: Eukaryota > Metazoa > Chordata > Lepidosauria > Squamata > Anolidae > Anolis > Anolis carolinensis. The sequence continues at coordinate 19,405,597 of NW_026943824.1, read as the reverse complement.
CTGTTAAGTTGCAAGATTTGAATTGTTGTATCATGCCTGATTTTGCCTTACCCTGTAAATGTAGTTGGATTGATTGGTTATTTATAGCTTTCAATCAATGTTGTTTGCACCAGTTATATTGCTCCCTCAGCTCAGTTGTTTGACTCCACCCTTTCCTGGAGTGGGTCAGTGCTTCCTTTTTCATTCCACCATCAAGCTTTCTACCAGATGGACGTGAGAGAGAGACTTGGCTCTAAAAGCCCTTGATTAAGTTACCTCTCAGCACCAATTCTGAGGTTCTTACCCTTGAGACTTATTGCTTCATGTTCAGACCAACCTGGATGACGTTGAGGAGTCTCAAGCACCTTCAAATCAGTTCTTTGGCATTAGAGGAAGACTCTGTGTCTTCAAACATAGGCCATTTGGACTGAGGCTGAGGATTGTTCCGGCATTCACAGCCATTGAGAAAGAGGGACCTGGAAAAGCTTCTCAGCTGTGGAGCTCCTTGGACTTAAGACAACCAAAGACTGTAATGTATATTTTCCTTTACCCCTTTGAAACTTCCAGCTTATTGGGATAACTTTTTATGTACAATAAAACCAGTTTTGAGTTATCTACAGTGTTTTGGTCCTTGGGAGTTCCAGTTTCCCTAAAGGAGGGCAAGAAGCAATCCCCTGGGGAAAGATGTCACGTCCATGCCTCTTTCACTAAGAGTTATAGCCCCAGGCGCGACGGCACAACATATATGAACTACAGGACATTGTTAACCTTCCTAAAGCTTGAAGGCTATCTCGATACTACGTAATTTAGCAAAGTATATTGTCCAAAGCGGAAGTCCATCACAGTTTTGCATGCATAGGATCACACAGATCGTCTATGTGTTGACGTTAGCCACAAAAGGACCAAAGGCTCCTCTTTTACAACACGGAGAGATCGAAAACCCAGCCAAACAACAAAGAGGGAATCCTTCAACCAACACGCCAAGACGTGACCACTTCCAATGAAAAGACTTCAACACAACTGAAGGCAACTCCTCCTTCACCAGTTGCCTCCTGCCATCACACACATCTCCATTTAGGATAGAGCAAATAAAAAACCGTACAACTTACGCAGATTATTAGCCGGCGGTCTTGTCTCCATGTTTTCATAATGTTGCACATGGACGACGATGTTGAGATCTCTTTCCATATGATCCGTGGTGCAGGGAGCTTCCGGGCGCATCACATCAGCAAGAGCTCTGGAGAATTATATAAAAAGAGAGAAAGATATTATAAGAGATGCACATTTCTGTGAAACTACATCATTGGAGATGGCTTTCTGAATGTTAGTTTTGGCGCAATCGATTATTTATTATTTATTTGTATCTCGCCTTTCTCCACCCCGAAGGGGACTCAAGGCGGCTCGCACAGGCACTTATTCAGTGCTACAAAACACATATCAAACATACATTTAAAATATTGACAAAGTTAAAATGCGGACCAAAAGGTGCCAGGTTCAAATCCCGGGAGCTGCAGAAGGCCACCTTACTGGGATCTGCACACATTATTCGCCGATACATCACACAGTCCTCGACACTTGGGAAGTGTCCGACGTGTGATCCAATTCAACAGCCAGCAGAGTGTCTGCTGTGGACTCATCTTGTTGTGTTTCTAATAATAATAATAATAATAATAATAATAATAATAATAATAGTCCTAGACACATGGGAAGTGTCCGACGTGTGATCCAATACAACAGCCAGCAGAGTGTCTGCTGTGGACTCATCTTGTTGTGTTTCAAATAATAATAATAATAATAATAATAATAATAATAATAATAATAATAATAATGTCCGACGTGTGATCCAATACAACAGCCAGCAGAGTGTCTGCTGTGGACTCATCTTGTTGTGTTTCTAATAATAATAATAATAATAATAATAATAATAATAATAATAATAATAATAATGCAGACTGTGCAAGGAAACCGACGAAACCATTGATCATATCCTCAGCTGCTGTAAGAAAATCGCACAGACAGACTACAAACAGAGGCACAACTATGTGGCCCAAAGGATTCATTGGAACTTATGCCTCAAGTACCACCTCCCAGCAGCAAAGAACTGGTGGGATCACAAACCGGCAAAAGTATCGGAAAATGAGCACGCAAAGATACTGTGGGACTTCCGAATCCAGACTGACAAAGTTCTGGAACACAACACACCAGACATCACAGTTGTGGAAAAGAACAAGGTTTGGATCATTGATGTCACCATCCCAGGTGAGAGTCGCATTGAGGAAAAACAACAGGAAAAACTCAGCCGCTATCAGGACCTCAAGATTGAACTTCAAAGACTCTGGCAGAAACCAGTACAGGTGGTCCCGGTGGTGATGGGCACACTGGGTGCTGTGCCAAAAGATCTCAGCCGGCATTTGGAAACAATAGACATTGACAAAATCACCATCTGCCAACTGCAAAAGGCCACCCTACTGGGATCTGCACGCATCATCCGAAAATACATCACACAGTCCTAGACACTTGGGAAGTGTTCGACTTGTGGTTTTGCGAAACGAAATCCAGCATATCTATCTTGTTTGCTGTGCCATACAACGTCGTTGTGTTGATGATAATAATAATAATAATAATAATAATAATAATAATAATAATAATAATAGGTTGTAAGAGAAGAAGAGACCTCTTGGGTCATTTAGCCCAACCCCTTTCTGCCCTTGTGCCGTGGGGGCCGGATAAATGGCTTTGATGGGCCGCATCCGGCCCCCGGGCCTTAGTTTGGGGACCCCGGATATAGACCTTCAGAGGAAGACGAGAGCAAGGCATTCAAGGAGTGCTCTTTGCCTTTCATTGGGTGCCAGAGAGAGAGAGAGAAAGAGAGAGAGAAAAGGAGACTTCAGTGAGCGGTGACCTGGCCCAGGTAAACTAGATGTCCCAAGGGGTCTGGGCTGGTTTTCTCATGCAACAGAATGTTTGAAGGCGAGAAACCATGGCACCAGTTTGGCATGGAGATGGGCTCACGTTGAATTCCCAGTATCACCCTTTGAAATGATCAGGCTGCAGTTTGGTGGGAAGGGAAAGGCTTCTGTTTGTCCTTGGCACGGAGAGCCGTTTCCAGGAACAGCAGCCGCCAGGGCTGAGTCGGTGACAAAAGAGTCCGACATGATACGAGGCCGTTCCTTCTCTTCCGTGTGATTATGTGGTTAGTGATGGATAAGGCAAACGAATTTTACTTGTATTCATCCCCGAACGGTTATTAATAATTCACCTTATGAATGATAACTGTTGAATACTGTCTAGGGCAGGAAAAGCTTGGCTGTAATTAACACCGGAAGGATAGTCGCTCCGGGAGTAAAATATTCTCTCAACTGAGTAAGGGGAGTAAAATATTGTCTTGACTGAGGAAGGCGAGCAAAATATTCTCTTGACTGAGGAAGGGGAGTGAAATATTCTCTTGACTGAGGAAGGGGAGTGAAATATTCTCTTGACCGAGGAAGGGGAGTGAAATATTCTCTTGACTGAGGAAGGGGAGTGAAATATTCTCTTGACCGAGGAAGGGGAGTGAAATATTCTCTTGACTGAGGAAGGGGAGTGAAATATTCTCTCGACTGAGCAAGTGGAGTAAAATATTCTCTTGACCGAGGAAGGGGAGTAAAATATTCTCTCAACTGAGGAAGGCGAGTAAAATATTGTCTTGACTGAGGAAGGGGAGTAAAATATTCTCTCGACTGAGGAAGGGGAGTAAAATATTCTCTCGACTGAGGAAGGGGAGTAAAATATTCTCTCGACTGAGGAAGGCAAGTAAAATATTGTCTCGACTGAGGAAGGCGAGTAAAATATTCTCTCGACTGAGGAAGGCGAATAAAATATTCTCTCGACTGAGGAAGGCGAGTAAAATATTCTCTCGACTGAGGAAGGGGAGTAAAATATTCTCTCGACTGAGGAAGGGGAGTAAAATATTCTCTTGACTGAGGAAGGGGAGTAAAATATTCTCTCGACTGAGGAAGGCAAGTAAAATATTGTCTCGACTGAGGAAGGCGAGTAAAATATTCTCTCGACTGAGGAAGGCGAATAAAATATTCTCTCGACTGAGGAAGGCGAGTAAAATATTCTCTCGACTGAGGAAGGGGAGTAAAATATTCTCTCGACTGAGGAAGGGGAGTAAAATATTCTCTCGACCGAGGAAGGGGAGTAAAATATTCTCTCGACTGAGGAAGCAGAGCAAAATATTCTCTCGACTGAGGAAGGAGAGCAAAATATTCTCTCGACTGAGGAAGGCGAGTAAAATATTGTCTTGACTGAGGAAGGGGAGTAAAATATTCTCTCGACTGAGGAAGGAGAGCAAAATATTCTCTCTATCCAAGGTAAGCTTTTTGGAGAAAAGAACATGTTGTAGTTGAGAGTGATGAGGTGCATTGAACAGTGCTGGTTGTAATGTCTTGACTGGAACAATAACTTGAAGCCGACACAAAACGCTGCAGTCAATCACTACGTGCTAGTAAAGGGATGGGCAATTGCAGTCATTTTTCACTCCTACTCCATGCCAGTCCAAAACACCCAGAGGGCCAAGGTTTGCCCATGCCTGGTCTACACTGACCATATAATGCAGTTGGTTGAGTTGCTGTGTCAACTCAGGTCCACTCTCTTTAAAGATCTCAGCAGGGATCCCATCAGGTCTGCTGGCTTTGTTATTTTTTAGTTGGCTCTTGGCTTTGCCGACTTCCTCCGAAATAGGCAGTGCTGCAAAATGTTGATCAAGAATAGGTCTCCCCAGTCACCTATGGACCCATCGTCCAAGAGGCTGAGGGAGAAAACAAAGGGGCCTGAGGCCAGGAATGGTAGGAGTTGAAGTCCAAAATACCTGGACAGCCAAAGTTTGTCCATGCCTGGTATAGAAAGAAAGACTCCAATCACCCCTGTTTTCCCCCTTTTGACCACCAGCAGCTCCACAAGATTTCAGATGACAATTTTGTGATTATCAACTAACAAAGGATGCCTCAGAACAAAACGGATATCTTTCATTGTAATGAAGTACGAATTTTGGTTTACAGATGTTATGTTTAATTGTGTGTTTATGTTTTAAAAGGGTAAGTATTACAGTCATTGCATCTCAGCACTCAGAGGCTGGTTGCCATGGAGAAGTAGGCGGAGCCAACTGCCGTTTAGTTGAAGAAGTGCAGAGTTTAAAAAAGAAAGTCAGTCTGTGCTCTGATGAGGCACAGGGAAGATTGATTCTAGGTTGATGGAATCAAGGAGACTCAATTGTTCATTTTGAGTTGGTTTTAAATAAGTTTGGTGACTTATTTAATGTAGTCTGTGTCCTGGAAAGGCACAGAGAATCTGTGATAGTATATCACAGGGGTGACTGTGGTTTGAAGTCACTGGATAGTCCAAGTTTCAGACTTTGGGAACCAATCCCAGCTGGACTCACAGAGATCCATTGAAGTAACAGTTTTAAAGTAGCAGAGAAAGAAGTTTTAACTACTTTAAGTAAAAGAAGTAATACTTTAGAGAGTCGATTCATCTCATTCTAGTATTGTAACTGTTAATAAGAATACCTCTAAGTGAGACACACAACATTGTAACCACTGAGCTCTGTGCCTGAATAAACTTGTTATTGTTCTTCTAACATCTAAGCCTCTGTCGCATATATTCTAAACCAAGTTACGCTACCCTTTAAAGTAAACGGTCTCCTCCCTGAGTCTTTGGTGGTTTTGCATCTTTCCAAATTGGTGTTAGAAGTTCATAGTCCTTTACAAATTGGTGGCAGTCATTATAAAACCTTTACAAGCTTTACCACCTTTCTATACATGCCTGGTATAGAAAGAAAGACTCCAATCACCCTAGTTTTCCCCCTTTTGACCAGCAGCAGCTCCACAAGATTTCAGATGACGATTTCGCGATCATCAACTAACAGAGGATGCCTCGTAACAAAACGGATATCTTTCATAAACAAATTTTATACCACAAAGCTGACGTTCCTCTTAATGCCGATTGGATTACGCCCATCAAGCTTTCTCGGCTAATCTTGCATTATTTTCTTTATAGTAAGCCTCCCTTTTCAATAAATATTTTAAGTGCTTCAGTTACAGCGCAGATTCTTTATTTCTATTAGAGTTGTGCACAGAATTCATTGTTTTAAGACTTCGTGTATATCACAGATTTGTGTTCACTGTATAGCACGGCTGACATTCAAGCCAGATTTGAGTCTCAAATTGCTGGACGTCTCCTGGAATCCACATGCCTCCATGTCTCGCTAATTGCACACAATATTCAGTGATTCCTGGCTGTGGGCAGGATTGTGTCATTAAAATGCCAAATAGATTTCTGATCAGCAGATTCGTTAAAGGGGGAAAGCGCCGCTTAATTCAATATTTATTTTGAAAGAGAGCGAAATCCATAACAGGAAGTCGCCAAGATGAGTTTGGGCCCTTGGAACAAAAGTGCTCAACCATTTCGACATCCTTCACTACAGAAATACATAGATGAGAAATACATGCGTACATCAAAGAGCTGTGTACGTTAAAGAGAAATACTAATGCGGACCTAAATTATGGATCGATTCCGACGCATAGACAAAAGCAACACAGAGACCCAGTCCACTGAAAAAGAGTATTAAAAATCGACAATAACATATGAAAATGGCTGCAGACATTTGGCATGGTCAGCAGCAGAAGAAGAAGGGAGTATGGATGCAGAAATGCGAATGGCAAATCTTAGTTTCGCATGGTAGCAAAATTAATACAGAAGTGAGGTAAGAGTCAGAAGATCCTAGATTCAATCCTCAACATTCCCAGCATTCCCAGGGAAAATATATCTGATAACAGATAATCGGAAAGAGCCAGGAACAGAAACCAGGCAGGCTGCACAGAATTGTCGAGACGGGCAAAGAGTGTCACTTACGAATAAAGCACTTGAGTTTATGGTCCCGCAGCAGAATTACAATCCGGCCAAAAACAATTCGTGTTGCATAGGTGGCCCATTTTCGTTAGCAGGACACGAATACGATAATGAGACAACACAAATGAAACTACAGCAATTTCCACACGAATGCACAACACTAATGTCAACAAACTTCCCCCTGGAATGTTGCCTGACCTTTGCCCACATCCCAGACGGCAGAGAATAGCATTTAGCACAATGGGTTAAAACGCTGAGCTGCTGAACTTGCCGACCAGAAGGTTGGCGGTTTGAATCCGCAGCACAGGGTGAGCTCCGGTTGTTAGCCCAGCTTCTGCCAACCTAGCAGTTCGAAAGTGAGTAGATCAATAGGTACCGATCCAGCGGGAAGGTAAACAGAAATCCATGCAGTCATGCCGGTCACATAACTTAGGAGGTGTCTACGGACAATGCCGGCTCTTTGGATTCGAAATGGAGATTTTTTGTTTTTGGTGCCAACAAGCCCCTCCACTCCGCCGGTATGGTTAATAGTAATGCAATCTCATGTACAAATTCAATTAAAGCATAACAATTTACCTCTAATTTTCCTACCAGTTCTGAAGGCCTTTTCTACACTGCCATATAAAATCCAGATTATCTGCTTTGAACTGGATCCCATAGCAGTGTAGACTCATATAATCCAGTTCACTGGGTCTATATATATATATATATACTAGCTGTGCCCGGCCACACGTTGCTGTGGCAAAGTGGTGGTGGTATTGGTTAAAAATTGTGTAATTTTTATTTGACTTTATTTGCATTTTTTAATTAATTTTATTGTAATTTATATTTTTATTTATTATATTTTATTATTTTCTTGTATTATTTTTAGTTATTTTCTGTTATTATAGTATTTTATTGTATTTTATTGTGTTTTTTATTATTTTTTATTGGGTTGCTAGGAGACCAAGTTGGAGGAGCTTAGCCTTCTAACTGGCAGCAATTGGATAAAAGCAATTATTCCTCTCTCTCTAATTAGGACTTTATTTTTCTTTTCTTTTTGTTGTATCAACCTAGAGGCGTGGATGGTGGGTTGTGTCGTCAAATTTCGAGGTTGGGGGGCCTGTAGTTTTGTTGTTTTGTGGGTCGCCGTGATGCCATCACTCTTTTATATATATATAGATAAGATAAACCTGGCCACACTCTGCTGTGGCATTTTTCATTCATCTTTTTTTCTGCATAAATATTAAGATCAAACTGGTTACTGACTCTGGAGCATGTGACGTATAATTGTCCATAACAGAAGCATTTGTTTTCTAATTTCAACCCGCACACTTGCAAAAATTGCCCCTGCGTTTTATTGATAGTCACTGCGGACGCAAGGCATTTTGGTAATTGAATTCATTTGGATTCGAACACCATGTTGGTCGTAATGAGTGGGGCTCACAGGGCATTCACCCCCAACTCCTGCGTGTATGTAGAGTTGGCCATGTTGGGTCTGTTTGGCAAGTTTGATCCAGATCCGTTGTCGACCAAAGTGAACAAGACAGCGACAGGGAGAGAAAAAGAGCAAGGACAATATCTCCCGAAAAGACTGAGATTAAGACCAGACCGCCACCCCGGGATATGGGGAAACTGGATGAAAAAGACGATAACCAAGGTTAACTCAGGGAATTAAAATGTTATATAAATAATATAAACGGTTTAAACTCCCCTAATAAAAGAAAAAGATTATTCAATTATCTAGGTTTTGTGCACTCTTGATAAGGTTGAACTATAACACAAGGTCAATTCCAACATACCACAGCAGTATGTTTAACTTTTTGTATGTGACTTTTTATGTCTGTTTTTATCGATGTTGATGTCTTGTTGTTAATTGATTTGTTTTATTGTTTTGCTTTTGCTTTTATACTGTTGTGTCCGGGCATGGCCCCATGTAAGCCGCCACGAGTCCCTTCGGGGAGATGGGGTGGAGTATAAGAATAATAATAATATGATTATTATTTAATTGGTCACATGGGTTCTCTGTGCCAGGTTTGGTCCCGGTCCGTTTTCGCTGGGAGTCACAATTTCTCTGGATGCAGATGAATCGTAACTCCCATAAATCAAGGGCAATATCCCTCAAACTTTTCGAGTATTTTCTGTTGGTCATGGGGAGTCTGTGTGCCAAGTTTGGTCCTGATCTGTCATTGGTGCAAGTCGCAGTGGTCTGTGGGAGCTGAAATGATTGAAAGTACTGCATATCCCACCATTTGTGGTTCTCCCTCCCACAAACCCGTTTTATTGTGAAAACATGCTCGTATTGGAATGCAACGTTGTGCCAAATTTCAAGTTAATTGCCCGACTACCTTTCGAGTTCTGTGTGCACAAACATACACAGGCTGTATTTATATATATAGATATATAGATATAGATATATAATATCCCTCTAAAGAATCCAAGTTTTATACCGCCAGCGCTTTCAGCAGAGCTAGGAGAAATGCCAATTTGAAATCCAGACAAACCATTGCTGGTCATTTAGAAGCGTAACCGAATTGAAAACAGCTCCGAACTTCTGCTGCTTGAGACCAAACAAAACAACGTGCCTTCTCCATATTTATCCAGGTGTGGGATACCCAAGGACAACCACATGAAGCGGCAGAAAATGGCCCAAGTAGTGGTGAGGTTGGTCCTGATTAGACGGGAATCCCTCCACTCCGTTGTAAGGCGGCGGCGGCGGCAGCAACATATGGTATTTACGGTGTGTACAGCTCCCTCCGCGATGTAAAGACTACGGATGTGCTTTTTGCGTTGTCTTATTCATTTGTACAACCTGGTGGAATGGGGGACGTAGGAAGAAGTAACAGCCAAGTGTGTGTGTTAGTTACCGGAAAAGGAAAAAACCGTGCCAAAAGGGAAAAGAGTAGAGATGTATGCAAAAAACTTTCCTTCGTGACATCCGATGTGTGCTAATGGGTGCTAATAATATTAATAACAATAGTTATTCTGGGACCCTAAGCTGAGTCTGGGAGAGGAGTGCCTCCCTATGGCATCTGATGTTTGCCAATGTGTGTTAATGGTAATATTAATAACAATAGTTATTCTGGGACCCTAAGCTGAGTCTGGGAGAGGAGTGCCTCCCTATGACATCTGATGTTTGCCAATGTGTGTTAATGGTAATATTAATAACAATAGTTATTCTGGGACCCTAAGCTGAGTCTGGGAGAGGAGTGCCTCCCTATGGCATCTGATGTTTGCCAATGTGTGTTAATGGTAATATTAATAACAATAGTTATTCTGGGACCCTAAGCTGAGTCTGGGAGAGAAGTGCCTCCCTATGACATCTGATGTTTGCCTATGGGTCTCAATAATAATATTAATATTAATAACTGGGACCCTAAGCTGAGTCTGGGAGAGGACTGCTTCCCCATGACATCTGATGTGTGCCCATGGGTGTTAATAATAATATTAATATTAACAAGGATAGTTATTCTGGGACCCTGAGCTGAGTCTGGGAGGGTAGTGCCTCCCCATGACATCCAATGTGTATCAATGGGTCTTAAAGATCATATTAATATGAATATTAATAAGGATAGCTATCCTGGGACCCTGAGCTGAGTCTGAGAGAGAGCTGCTTCCCCATGATAGCTGCTGTGTGTCAATAATAATATTAATATGAATATTAATAAGGAAAGCTATCCTGGGACCCTGAGCTGAGTCTGAGAGAGGATTGCCTCCCTATGACATCTGATGTTTGTCAATGGGTCTCAATAATAATATTAATATTAATAACTATAGTTTTCTGGGACCCTGAGCTGAGTCTGAGAGAGGACTGCCTCCCTATGACATCTGATGTTTGTCAATGGGTCTCAATAATAATATTAATATTAATAACTATACTTATTCTAGGAGCTTAAGCTGAGTCTGAGAGCAGGTCTGCTTCCCCATGACACCTGATGTGTACCAATGGGTGTTAATAATATTAATATTAACAATAATTACTCTGAGACCTTAAGCTGAGTCTGAGAGCGGTCTGCTTCCCCATGACAGCTTATGTGTGCCAATTGGTGTTATTAATAATATTAATAACTATATTTATTCTGGGACACTAAGCTGAGTCTGGGAGCGGTCTGCCTCCCCATGACATCTGATGCGTGCCAATGGGTGTTAATCATAATATTATTAATATTAATATTAATAAGGATAGCTATCCTGGTACCCTAAGCTGAGTCTGAGAGAGAAGTGCTTCCCCTTGACATCTGATGTGTGCCAATGGGTGTTAATAATAATATGAATATAAACAACAATAGTTATTCTGGGACCTCAAGCTGAGCCTGAGAGCAGTCTATTCTGGAGGAGACCCAAATGTTTTAAAAGTTGGTGGGCTACAAGGGGTCGAAATGCCCTCTGTGTGTGGCGATTTTCACCCCTCTGGGTGGTTGTATGTTTTCCGGGCTGCCTGGCCATGTTCCAGAATCATTCTCTCCTGACGTTTCGCCCACATCTATGGCAGGCATCCTCAGAGGTTGTGAGGAATATATCTCCATGTCCCAGAAGCATTCTCTCCTGACGTTTCGCCCACATCTATGGCAGGCATCCTCAGAGGTTGTGAGGAATATATCTCCATGTCCCAGAAGCATTCTCTCCTGACGTTTCGCCCACATCTATGGCAGGCATCCTCAGAGGTTGTGAGGAATATATCTCCATGTCCCAGAAGCATTCTCTGCTGACGTTTCGCCCACATCTATGGCAGGCATCCTCAGAGGTTGTGAGGAATATATCTCCATGTCCCAGAAGCATTCTCTCCTGACGTTTCGCCCACATCTATGGCAGGCATCCTCAGAGGTTGTGAGGAATATATCTCCATGTCCCAGAAGCATTCTCTCCTGACGTTTCGCCCACATCTATGGCAGGCATCCTCAGAGGTTGTGAGGAATATATCTCCATGTCCCAGAAGCATTCTCTCCTGACGTTTCGCCCACATCTATGGCAGGCATCCTCAGAGGTTGTGAGGAATATATCTCCATGTCCCAGAAGCATTCTCTGCTGACGTTTCGCCCACATCTATGGCAGGCATCCTCAGAGGTTGTGAGGAATATATCTCCATGTCCCAGAAGCATTCTCTCCTGACGTTTCGCCCACATCTATGGCAGGCATCCTCAGAGGTTGTGAGGAATATATCTCCATGTTCCAGAAGCATTCTCTCCTGACGTTTTGCCCACATCTATGGCAGGCATCCTCAGAGGTTGTGAGGAATATATCTCCATGTCCCAGAAGCATTCTCTCCTGACGTTTCGCCCACATCTATAGCAGGCATCCTCAGAGGTTGTGAGGAATATATCTCCATGTCCCAGAAGCATTCTCTGCTGACGTTTCGCCCACATCTATGGCAGGCATCCTCAGAGGTTGTGAGGAATATATCTCCATGTCCCAGAAGCATTCTCTCCTGACGTTTCGCCCACATCTATGGCAGGCATCCTCAGAGGTTGTGAGGAATATATCTCCATGTCCCAGAAGCATTCTCTCCTGACGTTTCGCCCACATCTATGGCAGGCATCCTCAGAGGTTGTGAGGAATATATCTCCATGTCCCAGAAGCATTCTCTCCTGACGTTTCGCCCACATCTATGGCAGGCATCCTCAGAGGTTGTGAGGAATATATCTCCATGTCCCAGAAGCATTCTCTCCTGACGTTTCGCCCACATCTATGGCAGGCATCCTCAGAGGTTGTGAGGAATATATCTCCATGTCCCAGAAGCATTCTCTCCTGACGTTTCGCCCACATCTATGGCAGGCATCCTCAGAGGTTGTGAGGAATATATCTCCATGTCCCAGAAGCATTCTCTCCTGACGTTTCGCCCACATCTATGGCAGGCATCCTCAGAGGTTGTGTGGCATGGATAAACTAGGCAAGGAAGGTAGATATATATATCTGTGGAGAGTCCAGGGTGTGACAAGAGTCCTTTGTCAGTTGGAAGCCAGCACTAATGTTGCAGTTAATCACCCTAATTCGCATTGGAAAGGTGTGTCTCTTGCCTGGGGGGTATCCTTTGTTCAGAGTCATTAGCCGTCCCTGGGGCTCCTCTGCCCTCGGAGTGTTGCTTCCCATCTACTGTTTTGATTTTTGAGTTTTTTAATACTAGTAACCAAGTTTTGTTCATTTTCATGGTTTCCTCCTTTCTGTTGAAACGTCAGGAGAGAATGCTTCTAGAACATGGCCACACAGCCTGAAAGACATACAACAACCCTGTGATCCCGGCCATGGAAGCCTTCGACAACACAAATACAAAAATGAGACCAAACGAATGAAAGTACACAAAGCGAAGAGCAATTCCATACGAAAGCACAACACTAAAAAATAGTCAAGGCTGCAGATGGGAGCTGGGAGTGCATGGAAGGTGCAATTCACACCCCATCAAATACGGATTATATTTAATCCTCCGATGATGAATTCACCTTCTCCGGAGACACCTGAGAACCGTCGTCCCGAGAAGGGGTTAAGTAGGGAAGGCAATTAAGGTTGCGACTCCGCAACTCGAGCATTCGTCACCACTGAATCCCTTTGCAAGAGGTGGTGGTAGTTGGACTCGGAAAACATCTGGAAGTCCACGCAGTTCCCGTCCCTTGGCTGGTGCAGGTGCATAATTGATTTCTTCCCAAAATATAATTATGATCGGAGTGCAGAGCAGCTTCAGATTTTGAGTACTATGGTAAACAATACCAGACGTGGACCTACTCTATGTGTATAAACATCCAGACGTGGACCTACTCTAGATATACATAAACATCCAGGCATGGACTTTATGTGTATAAACATCCAGATGTGGACCTACTCTATGTGTATAAATGCCCAGACACAGATCTACTCCATGTGTAAAAAACCAGACATGGACCTACTCTATGTGTATAAACATCTAGACATGGATCTACTCTATGTGTATAAATGCCCAGACACAGATCTACTCCATGTGTAAAAAACCAGACATGGACCTACTCTATGTGTATAAACATCTAAATATAGACCTACTCTATGTGTATAAACATCTAGACATGGATCTACTCTATGTGTATAAACATCCAGACGTGGACCTACTCTATGTGTATAAATGCCCAGACACAGATCTACTCCATGTGTAAAAAACCAGACATGGACCTACTCTATGTGTATAAACATCTAGACATGGATCTACTCTATGTGTATAAATGCCCAGACACAGATCTACTCCATGTGTAAAAAACAGACATGGACCTACTCTATGTGTATAAACATCTAAATATAGACCTACTCTCTGTGTATAAACATCCAGACGTGGACCTACTCTATGTATATAAACATCTAAACGTGGACCTACTCTGTGTGTATAAACATCCAAACGTGGACTTACTCTAGATATACATTAACATCCAGACATGGAGACTTTATGTGTATAAACATCTAGACGTGGACCTACTCTATGTGTATAAATATCTAGATGTGGACTTACTCTATGTGTATAAACATCCAGACGTGGACCTACTCTATGTGTATAAACATCTAGATGTGGACCTACTCTATGTTTATAAACATCTAGATGTGGACCTACTCTATGTTTATAAACATCTAGATGTGGACCTACTCTATGTGTATAAATATTCAGACATTGATCTACTCCATGTGTATAAATACGCAGACACGGATGTACTCTATGGGTATAAATACCCAGACGTCGACTTACTCTGGATATACATAAACATCCAGACATGGACTTTATGTGTATAAACATTGAGTCACGGACCTACTCTGTGTAAATATATATCCAGGCGCGGACCTACTCTATGTGTAGGCAGTGCATGGCAATAAAAAACAATATGGAGATATTTCTCACCTATCAACCCCGCTTTGGAGAGATGTAGATGGTTGGGTGTATGTGTGCATAATACGTTTGTACGTTCTATAGTAAGTGAGCAATTATCGTCACTCCAGGCTCTGCTCCAAAACAAGGGAGAGGAGGTGCGAGGAAGGATCTGTTTTGCATTTTACGCAAACCCAGAGGACAACCAATTGGAGCCCGATTCTAAAAATGTACATTTCGCGTGAAACGACATGGTGATGCTGGACACATGGGGAGGGAAGGCAGTGAGAGAAATTTACACGTCCTTCTGAATCCGAGTACAATGCAAAATAGGCATCCTTGAGATTAGTCGCAAAAATTGGCAGGGGGTCAAACATAGTCTTTGAACGGATGGACGGGAAGTATCTCCACCCGAGTCTATAGTTTTAAATGCATTTTTATAGTTAGATATCTTGACACCCAGTCTAGAAATTATGCAAATAAGGCATTTCCTTGCCGTAACGAATGGGCTGACCTTACATCACCAATAAATATCTGCGCGTAAAGACTAGGAGCAGATCGTAAACAAAGACCGGGAAGGAGGAGACTCTTCTCCTGTATTATTATTATTATTATAATCCGTTTCTGGCACTGATCACACAGAGTGAGGCTTCTCAACAGTTCAAAACAAGAACCAGGTTGCTGGGAGCTTTCCGGGCTGTATGTTCTAGCAGCATTCAGTCCTGACGTTTCGCCCACATTTATGGAAGGCATCCTCAGAGGTTCTGAGGTCTGTTGTAAACTAGGCAAGTGGGGTTTGTTTGTTTTAATATTGTCCCCCCAGGCAGGAAGCAGCCAGGCTTTGACCAATCAATGCTCATCAAGGTGGCCATTTGCAACATTCACACTTGCCTCCAACAGACAAGAGCTCTTTCTTCCAACCTGAACATTTCATAGATATTATTATTATTATTTGAAACAAAACAAGATGGGTCCACAGCAGACAGTTATTATTATTATTATTATTATTATTATTATTATTATTATTATTTATATAATAACTGTCTGCTGTGGACCCATCTTGTTGTGTTTCTACTACTACTACTACTACTAATAATAATAATAATAAGAGTAAGACTCTTACAAGTAAAACAAGCAGTCAAAGAAGAAGAACATGCCCTGGCAGAATATGTAAAGCAAAGTGAAGAACCTGCTTTGATTGAAGTAAAAAATCAGAAACTCCTCAAAGCACAGCAGACAAAAAAACAGTACAAGAAAATCGCACTACAAACTAGAGCTGGCAGCTGGCACAACAAAACACTGCATGGAAAGTTCCTTGACAAAATTGAAGGAAAAGCTGATAAGGAGAAGACCTGGCTGTGGCTCACGAATGGGACCCTGAAGAAGGAGACAGAAGGCCTGATCCTTGCAGCCCAGGAGCAAGACATCAGGACAAAGGCCATTCAGGCCAAGATCGAAAAATCAGCTGATGACCCAAAATGCAGACTGTGCAAGGAAACCGACAAAACCATTGATCATCTCCTCAGCTGCTGTAAGAAAATTGCACAGACAGACTGCAAACAGAGGCACAACTATGTGGCCCAAATGATTCATTGGAACTTATGCCTCAAGGACCACCTCCCAGCAGCAAAGAACTGGTGGGATCACAAACCTGCAAAAGTCTTGGAAAATGAGCACCAAAGATACTGTGGGACTTCCGAATCCAGACTGACAAAGTTCTGGAACACAACACGCCAGACATCACAGTGGTGGAAAAGAAAAAGGTTTGGATCATGGATGTCGCCATCCCAGGTGACAGTCGCATAGATGAAAAACAACAGGAAAAACTCAGCCGCTCTCAGGACCTCAAGATTGAAGTGCAAAGACTCTGGCAGAAACCAGTGCAGGTGGTCCCGGTGGTGATGGGCACACTGGGTGCCGTGCCAAAAGATCTCAGCCGGCATTTGGAAACAATAGACATTGACAAAATTATGATCTGCCAACTGCAAAAGGCCACCCTGCTGGGATCTGCACGCATCATCCGGCAGAAGCTTGGATAAGCGAATATCTTAGATAATAAGGAGGGATTAAGGAAAAGCCTATTAAACATCAAATTGGGTTATGATTTTACAAATGAAGCACCAAAACATCATGTTATAGAACAAATTTGACAGAATCATAGAATCATAGAATCATAGAATCGTAGAGTTGGAAGAGACCTCAAGGGCCATCTAGTCCAACCCCCCGCTAAGAAGCAGGAAATCGCATTCAAAGCACCCCCGACAGATGGCCATCCAGCCTCTGCTTGAAAGCCTCCAAAGAAAAAGTAGTTCAATACACAGTAATGTCATGTTGTAATTACTGTATTTACGAATTTAGCACCAAAATATCACGATGTATTGAAAACATTGACTACAAAAATGGCTTGGATAATCCAGATCATTGGATAAGTGAGACTCTACTGTATATCAGTAACACAAACATAATAGGATAAACAGGTTAAGTAAAAAACAAACACCGGATTGCATTCAAGTTCACGAGGCATCCTGAACCCCACTTGCCTTGTTTCCAACAGACCTCACAACCTCTGAGGATGCCTGCCATAGATGTGGGCGAAACGTCAGGAGAGAATGCTTCTGGAACGTGGCCAGACAGCCCGGAAAACTCACAGTCTTACAGTGAATCTGGCCACGAAAGCCTTCGACAACACATAAAGCAAGAACCTCCAAATCAGGTTCAAGCCCTTATTGATCATCCTTCGTGTACGATTACACGGGTTTCCGACAAGTTCCTGTATGTTCTGCTCTTCCTCCCTGGTAGTAAAAAATGATCACAATCTCATCCGGTTTATAAATAGGAAATAATTGCTAGTGAACGAACGGGTGATGCATTCCGAGACCTATTTTTGGGTGCCTTGGTACAGGGGAGGTTGTTAATCACAAAGCGAGTGGCAAGGTCTTTGTCAGGGAAGGTAGAGCAGGTGCTGAAGTCATCTCGAAGGGGAGGGGGACATCGAGGAGGAGGAGGAGGAGAGTGGGGCTACAATAGGGCGTAACAACCACTCCAGAGGGAGCATCATCGCGTTGTTGGCAATCCTTCGAGAAGAGCAGAGCCTCCAGAAGTGTTGTCTGACTACCCTCCTCAGGCGAGTCAGCACCATCCTTGGCAGCAGCCAAATAATCCACCGAGTTGGAAAAGGGTGACCTGATCGAACAGAACTATTATTTTGGCCTTGTTATTCAAACTGCTGGGATTTTAATGCTTTTTTAAATTTTATGCACAAATGTTGTTCCCCATCTGTTTTGCTTTCATGTGTCGGGGATTAGCATAATGAATCAAGCAAACCAAACAACTTGACAGATAGATAGGGTGGTTGTTTTGTTGTTGTTTTTTTGTCTTCTGATTCCCCGCTGTTCCCAAAAAATTTGGTGTGCGAAAGGAGGGAGGGGAAAAGATCTAATCTAAATTCATTTGAATGCTGATACATACATGTATTTATTATCAAATAATAATAAAACTGAGTGGCTTCGACCGGCACCACTTGTCCGATCGCTTATAGTACCACTAGCTGTGCCCAGCCACGCGTTGCTGTGGCAAAGTATTGTGGAAATAAAGTATTGAGGAACACAACTGAGGAGGTTGCTAGGACACAAAGTGAGTGAGGCTTAAAGGGGGCAGGGCCTACCCTTCTGACTCGCAGCCAGGGGGAGAACGGCTCTTCCTCGTCCTCTATAATTTGGACTTTCTTTGTCTAGGTTTTATTTTCTGGTTTCTAGGCCAAATTTGGTGTGATTTGGTTTAGTGGTTTTGTTGTTTAACTGCATGGGAAAAATGCATACTACATTTTTTATATATAGTAGAGTCTCACTTATCCAAGCCTTGCTTATCCAAGCCTCTGGATTATCCAACGCATTTGTGTAGTCAATGTTTTAAATTCATTGTGATATTTTGGTGGTAAATTCGTAAATACAGTAATTACAACATAACATTACTGCGTATTGAACTACTTTTTCTGTCAAATTTGTTGTCTAACCTGATGTTTTGGTGCTTAATTTGTAAAATCATAACCTAATTTGATGTTTAATCGGCGTTTCCTTAATCCCTCCTTATTATCCAAGATATTCGCTTATCCAAGCTTCTGCCGGCCCGTTTAGCTAGGATAAGTGAGACTCTACTGTACTGAGGAACACAACTGAGGGGGTTGCTAGGAAAACAAAGTGAGCGAGGCCTAAAGGGGGCAGGGCCTAGCTTTCTGACTGGCAGCCAGGGGGAGAACGGCTCTTCCTCGTCCTCTATAATTTGGACTTTGTTTTTCTAGGTTTTTTTAAATTGAATTTGGGCAAATTTGGTGTGATTTGGTTTAGTGGTTTTGTTGTTTACTCCATGGGAAATACACACATTACATTTATATATATATATATATATATATATATATATAGAGAGAGAGAGAGAGAGAGAGAGAGAGAGAGAGAGAGAGAGAGAGAGAGAGAGAGAGAGAGAGACTTCTTTTATTGATTGACGTATAGTCTTTTTCCCTAACTCACTTTCTCAGAGCATGGCAAAGTAAATAATTATCTATACACATAATAAAAGTGAAAATGTCTATGTGTGTTGTGGAGAAGGTGTAGCCCAAACCCTGTCCATGTCCCCCTCAAACACCAGAATTGACATCCCAGGGTTCCTTCATTTGCATGACCCCACCCACTGCCTCTCCCCTAACCCTTTCCTGCCCTTTCCTATGGCACACACTTAACGGAGGAATTGATCAGCAACTGAATAAGAGGTTTGGGGGAGAATTCACCATGATTTACAAGAGTTGCACTTGACCGACATCCAGGGAGCACTGTTCACACAACCAAGGATGGATCCGGACCAAACTTGCCACAGATAATGGGACTTGTAGTACCGTCACTGATACTGAGACCCCCACCGACAATGGACTGGGACCAAACTTGGCACAGAGAAGCTCCATGACCAACGGAACATACTGCAGGGGTTTGTGGGAATGGGCCTTGATTTTGAGAGTTATCGTTCACCTGCATCCAGAAAGCACTGAACCCAGTTGACGTGCTAGGGTTCAAAAGAGAGGGGAAAATCTCCAAGCACTACATCTCTCCTGACACACAAGCAGAGCGAGATCGCAATACACACACCACACACTAAAATGTAAAAGCAGAAGTCAAAGACAAAAGTATCCATTCTACACAACCAATCAGAATGAGAACCCCAAATTACAGCAGAGCATCCAGAAATACAAACAGGATACTTATAGTTGAGCATTCGGCTCACAGCAAGCAGAACGTTCTACACAACCAATCAGAATGAGAGCCCAAAAATACAGCAGAGCATCCAGAAATACAAACAGGATACTTATAGTTGAGCATTCGGCTCACAGCAAGCAGAACGTTCCACACAACCGATCAGAATGAGAGCCCAAAAATACAGCAGAGCATCCAGAAATACAAACAGGATACTTATAGTTGAGCATTCGGCTCACAGCAAGCAGAAATACAAACAGGATACTTATAGTTGAGCATTTGGCTCACAGCAAACAGAACGTTCTACACAACCTATCAGAATGAGAGCCCAAAAATACAGCAGAGCATCCAGAAATACAAACAGGATACTTATAGTTGAGCATTTGGCTCACAGCAAGCAGAAATACAAACGGGATACTTATAGTTGAGCATTCGGCTCACAGCAAGCAGAAATACAAACGGGATACTTATAGTTTGTATAGTTTGAGCATTTGGCTCACAGCAAGCAGAACGTTCTACACAACCAATCAGAATGAGAGCCCAAAAATACAGCAGAGCATCCAGAAATACAAACAGGATACTTATAGTTGAGCATTCGGCTCACAGCAAGCAGAACGTTCTAAACAACCAATCAGAATGAGAGCCCAAAAATACAGCAGAGCATCCAGAAATACAAACAGGATACTTATAGTTGAGCATTCGGCTCACAGCAAGCAGAACGTTCCACACAACCGATCAGAATGAGAGCCCAAAAATACAGCAGAGCATCCAGAAATACAAACAGGATACTTATAGTTGAGCATTCGGCTCACAGCAAGCAGAAATACAAACAGGATACTTATAGTTGAGCATTTGGCTCACAGCAAACAGAACGTTCTACACAACCTATCAGAATGAGAGCCCAAAAATACAGCAGAGCATCCAGAAATACAAACAGGATACTTATAGTTGAGCATTCGGCTCACAGCAAGCAGAACGTTCCACACAACCGATCAGAATGAGAGCCCAAAAATACAGCAGAGCATCCAGAAATACAAACAGGATACTTATAGTTGAGCATTCGGCTCACAGCAAGCAGAAATACAAACAGGATACTTATAGTTGAGCATTTGGCTCACAGCAAACAGAACGTTCTACACAACCTATCAGAATGAGAGCCCAAAAATACAGCAGAGCATCCAGAAATACAAACAGGATACTTATAGTTGAGCATTCGGCTCACAGCAAGCAGAACGTTCTACACAACCTATCAGAATGAGAGCCCAAAAATACAGCAGAGCATCCAGAAATACAAACAGGATACTTATAGTTGAGCATTTGGCTCACAGCAAGCAGAACGTTCTACACAACCTATCAGAATGAGAGCCCAAAAATACAGCAGAGCATCCAGAAATACAAACAGGATACTTATAGTTGAGCATTCGGCTCACAGCAAGCAGAACGTTCTACAGGGAAAGGGAAACTCTTAGCCTCTTCTAAGCTAACTAACTCCTCCTCATTGAGGACTGCAGACTTGGGCAGTGTGGGGTTGAATTCCAACAGGATGGCCATCTGCCGGGAGGGCTTTGATGGTGCCTTTCCTGCATGGAAAGCCAGGGTGGGACTGGATCGCCCTACGATTCTCCGACTGCGAGCCTGAAGGCGGGGAAGTGTTTTGTTGTCCCGCCGTGTGTGCCGAGATAAACGTTATGATTATGATAACGGCGTGAATATAAAATTAATGAGCCATTAGAAAACTATCTCCAAATCCATAAAGTATTATCAGCTTCCACTAATTTGGCAACCCTCTAATCTCCAGATCATGATGAAGGAATAATGTTTCTCGCTTCTTAAGGGCCTGGAGAACAATCCCTATGAGGAGCGGCTGAAAGAGCTGGGCATGTTTAGCCTGCAGAAGAAAAGGCTGAGAGCTTCCTCACCATAACTAGTGGAACTCTCTGCCTCGGAGTCCAATGGAAATCCCTTATTTGGAGGCTTTTGAACAGAGGCTGGATGGCCATCTGTCGGAGGGGCTTTGATTGTGTCTTTTCTTGCACGGCAGGGGGTTGGACTAGATGGCCCTTGGGGTCTCCTCCAAGGCCATGATTCTAGGAGATAAATCACACTTTCTTTGGAGGCTTCAAACAGAGGAATCTGATGTTTTGTTTTACATCTGATACAACAGGTTGCATTCTTATTGAATTTTAGTTGTTAAGTCATAACTTGTTTTTGTACGTTGGGTTATCAACTATTATTATTATTATTATTATTATTATTATTATTATTATTATTATTATTACTAGCTGTGCCTGGCCACGCGTTGCTGTGGTGTTGGTGAGAAATTGTTGAGGTAGTGGTGGTATTGAATGTCTGTTGTATGGCTGTCTTTATGTTTAGTATGCAGACTGAAGTGGATTATATGGCAGTGTGGAGTCAAGATAATCCAGTTCAAAGCAGATAATATAAGATTATAAATGGGTTATATAGCTGTGTGGAAGGGCCTTGAGTCTACATTGCCATATAATCCAGTTAAAATCTGATAATCTGTGGAAGAGGCCTAAGTGAGGCCTAACTGTGCCTGTCCCCTGGGCTGAGTAGGTTGCTAGGAGACCAAGTGGGCAGAGTTTAGCCTTCTAACTGGCAGCAATTGGATAAAAACTATTATTCCTCTCCCTGTAATTAGGACTTTATTTTTCTTTTCTTTTTGTTGTATCAACCTAGAGGCGTGGGTGATGGGTTGTGTTGTCAAATTTCGAGGTTGGGGGGCCTGTAGTTTTGTTGTTTTGTCTGCTGCCCTGATGCCATCACTCTTTTATATATATAGATTATTATTATTATTATATTCTATCCTATCTCCCCGAGAGGACTCTTTTCTTCCCTTCCTCCTTCCTTCTTTCCTCTCTTCCTCCCCCTTCGTTCTCTCCTTCCTTCCTTACTTCCTCTCTTCTTGTTTCCTTCTCTCCTTCCTTCCTTACTTCCTACCTCACTTCCTCCCTTCTTCCCTTGCTTCCTTCTTTCCTCTCTTCCTCCCCCTTCGTTCTCTCCTTCCTTCCTTACTTCCTCTCTTCTTGTTTCCTTCTCTCCTTCCTTCCTTACTTCCTCTCTTCTTGTTTCCTTCTCTCCTTCCTTCCTTACTTCCTACCTCACTTCCTCCCTTCTTCCCTTGCTTCCTTCTTTCCTCTCTTCCTCCCCCTTCGTTCTCTCCTTCCTTCCTTCCTTCCTTCCTCTCTTCTTGTTTCCTTCTCTCCTTCCTTCCTTACTTCCTCTCTTCTTGTTTCCTTCTCTCCTTCCTTCCTTACTTCCTAACTCACTTCCTCCCTTCTTCCCTTGCTTCCTTCTTTCCTCTCTTCCTCCCCCTTCGTTCTCTCCTTCCTTCCTTCCTTCCTTCCTTCCTCTCTTCTTGTTTCCTTCTCTCCTTCCTTCCTTACTTCCTCTCTTCTTGTTTCCTTCTCTCCTTCCTTCTTTACTTCCTACCTCACTTCCTCCCTTCTTCCCTTGCTTCCTTCTTTCCTCTCTTCCTCCCCCTCCCTTCTTCCCTTCTTTTGTTCTTTCTCTCCTTCTTTCCATCTCTCCTTCCTTCTTCTCTTCCTCTTTCCTTCCTTCTTTCCCTCCTTCCTAGACAGAAAAAAAGGAAATGCAAAGAGACAGGATGGGAGATTCCACCTGAACATGAGGAAGAACTTCCTCATTGTGAGAGAAGGAGAGAGAGAGAGAGCTGTTCAGCGGTGGAACTCTCCGTCTTGGAATCGTTGGAGGCTTTGAAGCAGAGGCTGGGTGGCCATCTGTCGGGGGTGCTTTGAATGTGATTTCCCTGCTTCTTGGCAGAAAGGGGTTGGACTGAAAACATGCAAATGTGAGTAGATCAATAGGTACTGCTCCGGCGGGAAGGTAACGGCACTCCATGTAGTCAGACCTTGGAGGCGTCTATGGACAACACCGATTCTCCCACCCCTCCCTGCTGGTCCTCCTCCTCCCAACATGCAAATGTGAGTAGATCAATAGGTACTGCTCCGGTGGGAAGGTAATGGTGCTCCATAAAGTCATGACCTAGGCAGTGTCTCCAGCCACCTACGCCTCCACCGTCAAGGCACTCCACTTGGAGGACCACCATCCTCAAGGTACAAGGGATCATCTACGTAAGTAAGAAAGCCTCTTGGGAGAACAGGGTTGGACTGGATGGCCCATGGGGTCTCTTCCAACCCTGGAATTCTCCACTGTTGTCTTCCACCACCAAGACACTCCACTTGGAGGACCACCATCCTTGGATAACAAGGGATCACCTAAGTAAGTAAGCAAGCAAGCTTCTTGGAAGATGGGGTTGGAGGACCACCATCCTTGAGCCTAAGTAAGTAAGTGGGCTTCTTGGAAGATGGGGTCGGACTGGGTGACGCAAGAGGTGTCTTCCAGCTCTAGGATTCTTCACTGGCAGTGGAGACCACTCCATAGTCTCCAGAGCTACCTACACATCCACCACCAAGACACTCCACTTGGAGGACCACCATCCTTGGATAACAAGGGATCGCCTAAGTAAGTAAGCAAGCAAGCTTCTTGGAAGATGGGGTTGGAGGACCACCATCCTTGAGCCTAAGTAAGTAAGTGGGCTTCTTGGAAGATGGGGTCGGACTGGGTGGCGCAAGAGGTGTCTTCCAGCTCTAGGATTCTTCACTGGCAGTGGAGACCACTCCATAGTCTCCAGAGCTACCTACACATCCACCACCAAGACACTCCACTTGGAGGACCACCATCCTTGAACTTAAGTAAGCAAGCCAGCTTCTTGGCAGAATGGGGTTAGACTGGATGGCACATGAGGTCTCTTCCAACTCTAGGGTTCTATGAATGTGATTTCCCTGCTTTTTGGCAGTGCTGACCACTCTACAGTGTCCACAGCCACCTGTGCCTCCACGGCCAAGACACTCCACTTGGAGGACCACCATCCTTGAGCCCAAGTAAGCAAGCAAGCTTCTTGGAACAACGGGGTTGGACTGAATGGTACATGGGGTCTCTTCCAACTCTAGAATTCTCCCCTGCTTCCTACACATCCACCACCAAGACACTCCACTTGGAGGACCACCATCCTTGGACAACAAGGGGTCGCATAAGCAAGCTTCTTGGCAGAACAGGGTTGGGATGGATGGCACATGGGTTCTCTTCCAACTCTAGGATTCTCCCCTGCTTCCTACATATCCACCACCAAGATATGGAGGACCACCATCCTTGAACCTAAGTAAGTAAGCAAACTTCTTGGAAGATGGAGTTGGACTGGATGGCGCAAGAGGTGTCTTCCAGCTCTAGGATTCTTCGCTGGCAATGGAGACCACTCCACAGTCTCCACAGCTACCTACATCTCCACTGCCAAGACACTGGAGGACCACCATCCTTGAGGTACAAGGAATCGCCTAAGTAAGTACGCTTCTTAGAAGTTGGGGTTAGACTGGATGGCACATGGGCTCTCTTCCAACTCTAGGATTCTCCTGTTTTCTGGCAGTGGAGACCACTCCACAGTGTCCACAGACACTCCACTTGGAGGACCACCATCCTTGAGCCTAAGTAAGCAAG